>NC_136968.1:1356038-1423538 GCF_032717465.1 Coenobita brevimanus | reverse complement strand
GGGTGGGTTGCAGGGTTGTGGTGGTGGTACTGATGGAGAGGATGGATGGGTGGTAAGGTGAGGAGCAGGAGGAGAGGAGGGGGGAGGAAGGAGGAGGAGGGAGGAAGGAGGAGGAGAGGAGGGGGGAGGAAGGAGGAGGAGGGAGGAAGGAGGAGGAGAGGAGGGGGGAGGAAGGAGGAGGAGAGGAGGGGGGAGGAAGGAAGAGAAGAGGAGAGGGCAGGAAGAAGGAAGAGAAAAACAAGGAGGAAGAGGAGCAGAGGAAGCAGATGGAGGGAGAAGCCTAATACAATTCATATATAAAATACTAAAATACATATAGAAAATAACACTCATAATTGTTTTCATTTGTAGTATATGCCAACAAGAGGTATCACTAGTTTAAGCTGCATAAACTGCTTGTTAGAGTTAAATAATAATAACAATGATAAAAAATGACTGTGAAACCCATCTCAGTAATTCCTCATTTATAATACTTTCACTAAGCACAGTTTCTCCATTAATCTGTCAGTCAAAATACAAACACACTTTACATAATACAGTATATTGTACTTCTGATTTTCAAAAAGTGTGCTGTGAAAGATCAAGGTTAACTTCACTAACATTAATGACTGTATGAATCTAAACATATTACTAATTTAAACTATTCAGCATTAATATTTTGAGAGTTGCTGTCTTGAAAATGATCCTTAAATGCTTGAGAAAAAGTCCCTCTTGTTGGAACCTAACCCTAACTTCAAGCAACGTTCACCTTTTAGCAATTAACAGGAATATATATCAATTATTAAATGAGGAATTACTTTTTGCTGGCATTGTACACAAACAAAACTCACAATTTTTATATATTCAGTTTGTAATAGCGTGGAAAATGTACCTTTAGATCTCAGATGAATGTGCTTTAATACATGTCAATCCTATACATATATATACTCAGGTGCTGAAATAATCTTTAAATTCAGAATGCATGACGGGCCTGACGAAGCGGTTTGGTATTTTGTATCGTTCGTATCATATTGTTTATAAAGGCTCAAACATGCATGCGTCAGCCTTGGTCACCTAATGGTAGCTCTCCATGCTGCTCAATCTCTGGCAGCCTTCCTATTAAGTCCCTTATCCCTGACGTCTCACTCTATGACCTCATCCCAGGTCTTTTTTGGTCTGCCTCTTGCAACCCTACCCCCGACAAGCATACTTCTCACTTTCCACACTCAACTGTTATACAAATGTGGTGCCGGGGAGACACCTGCAAGTGGTGGCACTGATATAACCAGGGCATAACCCATGAAAAGGGCCAGACACTCATTCACTGACCATTTATGCCCCTGGACTCCTGATCCACGTCTAACAATGTGCACATATTTTTCTCCACTCTACTTCATAATCATCTACTCCAAGACCTTCCCCATGCCAGGCCAACACCAGTGCAATACCAGCTGGTGTTCCCAATGCCAAAGATCCCTCGTGGCTAAACACACAGACACGGGACAACCACGGGACTCTCCGTGAAGAAAAATACGAACATGTAGACATGGTAAACACCACCACACCAGCCCTCCACACAGACTTATGAGGCTGCCTCCCCCCCCCCCTTCAGCCTCACCATGTACCTCTTCACAATAAGTTCATTTTTATCTGACAGAACTGAACCAATCCCATCAAACTTAGTGAACCTGAGTTGTGAGAGGAATGAGTCTCCATGGTTACTAGTTAAACTGACCCTCCAGTCTGACTCCACTTTGTCAGAGGAAAATAAATGCATTACGGCCATTCAAAAAATCACGGAAGTTGTACTGGAGCTCTCACTTGACCACCGACGCAAATTAATTAAAAAGCGACCTCCATCCAAATGAAATGTGAATGGAACTGTGTTAGTGTCATTTTGCCTCCCCCCTTTTTTTTCCTATCAAGATTCAATCCTGCACATACTCAATACCCAGCCACTACAGCCAATCAAAACCTACAACACTAAAGGAAGTGCCTCAATGACATCCCTCTTCCTCCTCTATCCAGCACTACACTTCCCTCTTCCTCCTGTACCCAGCACTACACTTCCCTCTTCCTCCTGCACCCAGCACTACACTTCCCTCTTCCTCCTGCACCCAGCACACATCCCTCTTCCTCCTGCACCCAGCACTACACTTCCCTCTTCCTCCTGTACCCAGCACTACACTTCCCTCTTCCTCCTCTACCCAACACTACACTTCCCTCTTCCTCCTCTACCCAACACTACACTTCCCTCTTCCTCCTGCACCCAGCACTACACTTCCCTCTTCCTCCTGCACCCAGCACTACACTTCCCTCTTCCTCCTGCACCCAGCACTACACTTCCCTCTTCCTCCTCTACCCAACACTACACTTCCCTCTTCCTCCTCTACCCAACACTACACTTCCCTCTTCCTCCTCTACCCAACACTACACTTCCCTCTTCCTCCTCTACCCAACACTACACTTCCCTCTTCCTCCTCTACCCAACACTACACTTCCCTCTTCCTCCTCTACCCAACACTACACTTCCCTCTTCCTCCTCTACCCAACACTACACTTCCCTCTTCCTCCTCTACCCAACACTACACTTCCCTCTTCCTCCTCTACCCAACACTACACTTCCCTCTTCCTCCTCTACCCAACACTACACTTCCCTCTTCCTCCTCTACCCAACACTACACTTCCCTCTTCCTCCTCTGCCTAAGACAACACCTCACACATTTTTTTCCCTACCTAAATGACCTCCATCCAAAATGGACTGTGTTGTGAAAAGCATATGATATTTCACAGCACAGGTCACTGGCCCCGAACATCCGCCAAGAACTGTGGCCGTCAACCATCTTTTTTTCCCCCAACTTTATTTATAAAACTTTATAATCATAGTTCATACTGAAGAGTGGCTAAAGCAAGCATCTGTGCATACTACTTGAGATGGAATATGGGGCCATGACAGTATGTATTTGGATACAGTAACTGCAAGGGATGATGCCATTTTTTTTACATGCAAGAAGAAACCAAAGGCCAGAAGCCCACTAGATTGTTCCTTCCAAGAAACTGTATTTCAGTTGTTGCTTATTTCCCCCAGTAAAAGGTAACTACCCTCTCTCAACAATATAGATGTATAATTTCTC
The DNA here is from genome assembly GCF_032717465.1 of Coenobita brevimanus. Lineage (NCBI taxonomy): Eukaryota > Metazoa > Arthropoda > Malacostraca > Decapoda > Coenobitidae > Coenobita > Coenobita brevimanus. The sequence continues at coordinate 1,420,425 of NC_136968.1, read as the reverse complement.
CTTGTATGCCTCGGATATGGCCTCCACAATAAATATTAATACAGTACTGTGAAGTCTGATATTGCCACAACCAGGCCTTGGCAGAGCTCATAGCCTGCAGTGGGATGTTTAGTGAACCAGGTTCCTTAATAACATGCTTGTCTTATGATTCAATTATTATGTGGCATTCAGTGTCAAGGCACTTTGTATGCACTAACTGCTGGGCCATATGGTATAAATCCATTACTATATAAGCCAAATATTAGCTGTGTAATCAACTGTCTCCCTATACTGAGAGACAGTAACCACATATACCATTATTCTTGTATGGTAACACAGTGGTGGGAGAGATCATGCATATCAACACTGCTATCACTTGTTACATCTAGAATTGTGGAAACACTGACCCCTTCTTGCACAGATACTTGTTTCACCTACTGTGTATGGTCACTACCAGCAACTACATCCACTCAAAACCTACACTACACAGAGTACATCAGAAACATACGTTCTCATCCTACACCCAACACTAAATTTCACAGAGATATATATATTTTTTCCACCCCCTAAAACGACCCCCATTCCAAAAGAACTGTGCTGTGAAAAGCATATGGAATTTCACAGCACAGGTCACTGGCTCCGACCATCTGCACCACCAGTATGTGCATTCCACCAATGACTGTGGTCGTCAGCTTCTTTTTTCTATTTATTTACTTATTCTTTTTATTTCAGACTCTACATAGCCATTACCCACCCACACAAGGCCACTACAGCCATCAAAAAATCTCCAGCCAAACAGGAGCCTTCAAACACCATCACCAGACATCCACCCTTCAAAAACAACCCTACCCAGAGAAACATGAGTGCACCTATTCTCTCTCTCTCTCTCCTCTAACTTGGTCTAAAAATGCCTTATGCCTACTAGAGGACAGGAAGGAACTTGACAGGCAAATTAGTTCTTGCACCTGCTTAGGAAAATAAAGCAAATTATTGTGATTTGAAACAGCATATCAAAATAGTCTGCTGGGACACCTTAGCCTCATTTATCACTCTTTCAACCGCAAAACAACTTACGAAAGATCTATAAGTAATAACCAAATCTCTTCCTCACTCATCATCTCTTTCCACACAGCTGGTAAACACTTAAAACACCAGAGAATGACTATACAGTTTCCCACACTATTACAAATAAGAACAGACATGTAAATATAAGACACATTACACTGCAACACATATATAACTATAGTCAGTCTGTTTCCATTTGACAACACCTGGACACTTTTATAATTTCAATATTAAATTATGGGTGCATAAATTCAATAACCCTTTGTGATGAGGTAGGTATGAGTCTCCTTGGTTACTAGTCAAATTAACTCTCCAGTTTGACTACACTTGGCCATCAACCAAGCTAAAGGGTTATGAATCTGTCAGGTGAAGGCAACCTGACTACAGAATATATCAACAGAAATATCACATCATCAAAAAAATACCCATAACACTATATAAAAGTACAGTCGGCCACAAAAAAAAAAATATTACTAAAAAAAATTTAAACCATATTAATTATAAATGTTGGTATAAAGGAAGGGAATATACCAACTCATTAATCTCTGACATTAATGAAGGGAATCAAGTGGGAATGCATAATGAAGGGACTCAATTCATAATGATTGTTATTCTTGGATATAAAAGTCAGGATGCTCATTACAGTATTCTTTGACATAAATGTAAGTTTTTAATTTCTCAGTGCTATTCAGGGCTGTATTTTTTTAATGCAGAGAAGAAGAAATTGCGGGCTGAAAGAAAAAACAAGCAGAAGGGTGGCAAATTCAAGATCCATTAATTTTGTGGTTTCAGCACACGCTGTGTTTAAAAGACTGGAGGTCATAGGCAGAGGGAAATACAGACTGAGGAGGACAATTTCATAGCTGACCTCTTGCCAAATAAAATCTTCCACACAAGGATTATAGATGCATATTTTTTCACCACTTACGGGATTAAGGCGTCTGGCAATAGATAGACAGATATATTTTTTCCTGTGGCAGACTGTGCAGTACATGACTATGACATGGCAATAATAAAAATGCAATAATAACATACATCATTACATGAAAATAGGCACAAAAATTTAATACAATATCAATATTTATGACAGAATAATATACGGTAAGTAAAACACCATTTTTATTGTCTGGTAAAAAAGCACCATGGCTTTTACAGTGTCCCGTTATATGCCACATTTATTTATGATCGTTTGGGCTGATAATACCTGCTGTTGTGGTGGTCCCAGGATCATTTTAACTCCCAAGATTCACAGTCAATGCTAAAGAAACGAAATACTGGAATTTAATGAAAGAAAGGCACTATGAGCTTCAAATGGTTAAGCTCCAAAATTATCCTTACAACACAGATTATCTTCTAATTATCTATTGCTAACGTGTGCGCATCTTACTATCAGCAGCCAAGTTTGGAAAATTACACACATACAGCCTTTTTAAAATTTCTCAGCTCATTTGGCAACATCTCATTCAACAAGCTAGATGATCAGCACACACAGACAAGCTACAAAATAAATGACACTGTTTTGCTCAGTCAGGGAGAAAATATTAAATCAGTAAACATGCTGAAATTGACGCACTGTTGGTTCAGAGAAGTGGTTTGGTTACAGCACCACTACAGAGGAATACAGGACCACAGCAACAGCAGCCCACATATTTACTGAAATGCAATACAGGGCTGCCCATATATATCAGGTGTTGTCGGCTCAGTCTGCTGGTGTGGGGGATGAAGGTATTTTGACAACTTTCAGAATTAGCTACAGTATTCAACTATTCTCTGTTTAACTGGGCATTACGTTATCATCTTTCCTTTGTAAATGCTAGTTGAAACAATACTGTGATATGGTGCTAGTCATGAAGAAGTGCTAGGGAAAGGATGTTAAGCCACAGTGCTATCTTATTCTGACAGTGAGGTAGGGGAAATGAATCTGCATAAGGACAAAAATCACATATCTCCGTGTGTCATGTCTGTGTGTGTCATGCCTGTGTGTGTCATGCCTCTGTGTCGTATCTCCTTGTGTCACGTTTGTAATGTCTTTGTGTATCATGTCTCCTTGTGTCATGTTTTTGTGTCATGTCTGTGTCATGTTTTTGTGTGTTGTGTGTCTGTCATGTTACTGTGTGTCACTTCTCCTCATGCCATGTTTTTGTGCATCATGTCTCCCTGTGTCATGTTTCTGTGTGTCATGTCTCCTTGTGTCATGTTTGTGAAGTCTTCTGTCATGTCTCCTTGTGTCATGTCTTTGTCACTGTTCAATCTGTCAATGGATGGAGCTATAACAGAGACAATAGGTAGAGAAGTGAATATACTGGCGTGTCTAAAGAGAGAGGGAAACCTCCTGAACTGCTGCTTGCTGATGATACTGTATTGTTACATGAGGATGAATGTCAACTGCAAGGCTTGGTGAAGGAGTTTGGGGGTGTATGTAGGAAATGGAATCTAAAAATGAGTGTAGATATGAGTGTTATGATCTTTGAGGGAAATTATGTCACAGCATACATAGTAAGACTAATGATGAGGAAATGGGAGAATGAGAGTGTATCCAAGTACTCAGTAGTGTCATGAGTAAGGATGGAAGGAAGTGCTTGAAAGGGTACAGCAGGGTAGAAAGGTTGCTGGATCACTGAAAGCAGTAATAGGGAATAGGGAAGTGAGCAAGGAAGTGAAGCTTGGACCCTGTTGGAAGGATACAAGTCATGAGTGAAAGCAGTGGAAATGAAGTGACGAAGGTGTGTGGAGTTCTATGAACAGAAAGACAGACAGACAAGTGAGGAAGAAGCATCGTGGTGCTGCTAGGAGCAATACTTTGAGATGGTTTGAGCATCTGGAGTGGATGGAGAATGGGAGACTGACTAGAAGTCTGTATGTGAGTTACGTGGTTGGGGAGACCAATGATGAGGTGGAAGGATGAAGTGGAGAGAGATATATGAGGCAGGGGGGTGGAAGTGAGCATAGAGGTGAAGCTTGGATCCTGTTGGAAAGACACGTCATGAGGGAGAGCAGTAGAAATGAACTGAGGAGTGTGTGGAATTTATGGACACACAGACAGACAAATGAGGAAGTACAGAAGCATCGTGGTGCTGTTAGGAGAAATACTTTGAGATGGTTTGGCCATGTAGAGAGGATGGAGAATGAGAGACTGACTAGAAGAGTGTATGTGTATGAGGTGGAAGGGGACAGAAGGAGGAGGAGACTAAGGCTGAGATTGATGAATGGAGTGGAGAGATATAATGAGGGTGGAGGTGTGAGCTGGAGAGAGGGAAGTCAAATGGCAAAAGACAGAGTGACATGGAGGCAATTTGTTTGTGGCCACCCCTTCTGGGATAGAGGTGTCTGGCAATAGATAGATAGATAAAAAGACAGAGAAGGACAAAAATTTCTGCTTGCATAAAATGTGTGAACTTTATGCAATTACTGGAAGCAAATGCAAGAGATATTTGATTACTTTACAAAAAAAAAAATAATAATAATGCACACAATGGATACAAACAAGCAATCACTACAAAGTAAGAGAGGGTTATGGGAAACAGAAAATGACACAGGGTAAAGCTGACTGAGCCATTCACCACAGCAATCATCATTATTACAATCATCCTAATCAGTATAATAAACATCAGTCATTATTATTCTTATACTCATCATTCCAATCATCATCATCATCAACCTAACCTGCTCTTCCCACCTATGGCTGGGGTAAGGTATGGTTCAAAAATCAAGGACACAACCCATGGCATCAGACATGTTATATATGAACCACCCTGTATTTGTATAAATCTGTGGCATATACCCAAGACTTTCTGCATCTGTTTGTGATGTACAGGCATGTGCAAAAGTATGCCAACATTACTCTGCCAGCACTAACTAGTATTTCATATTTATCACTCTTACCCAAATATCAAGCGAGTGACATCCCTTCTCGTACTCCTTGTACTGATGCTTGGAACAGACACCTTCCTATGGTAATGATCTGATATTGAAGCTGTCAGGTTATACTAACAGCCTTCAGTTCCTTTACAATGCCACTAAAGGAGAATGGTGGACTATGAAAGAACAGTAACTTTGGTGTGAGGTCCATACCACATAAAGTATTTCGCACAACACCTTCCATTGCTACAGCCAGCAGAGATGTGTCTAAATTCTTGTGCTCATGCTCAGGACAGGAGTCTTTTTATAGCCTGTGGCAGCTTACGGCTGGCCAGTTGTTTATAACCTTAGTCGCTTTACTTGAATCTGGCAAAGACGTCTTCTTTCAGTTCAGCTGACAGCAGGATGTAATAAAACTGGTTGTTTGATATGACTACTAATCAGAGTGGACATCTGGTGACAACACTGAGTGCCAAGCCAAGTGGCTTCTTGCTACCCAAGATATAATTTACTACACTTGGTGGCAACATACAACTAGACAGACACATGGTGGTGTAAGGAGTTAAGGCATTCCAGCTGGATGTGTCTATAAGGTCAGTAGCCAGTCCCAGGCATCTTTGCAAATGGGGCAACAAAAAATTGGTGACTGAATGGGTGGGTGTGAATGTGTGGTCCAGCATCTGACAGATGTGAACAAAGTGTGCAGCGTCCGGCTTGCACTATCCACTTAAGGACGAACACCCAATCCCTGAAGTATTGCGAGGGCTGTAAAAAATAAAGGAACAAAAGAACCGTGATAGCAACCCCCTCATAGAGCATGTGGCCCCCTTACTGTACGGGCACAACGTGGTTACTGCAAGCAAGGGCTGCGTGCATGTTTACTGATATAATCCTCCACCTGTGTGCCACTTATCCTTCCAACATCTGCAATGAAGACCCCTTCCCTTTATCAAAAATTAGAACTCCAGAGCCCCCACATACCTATGTTGTAACTGATATATATCAGGGCACACAATGGTGGGTTGTGTGTACTGTTAGTGTTACCCACCCACCCATGCACTCCACAATCCCCATAAACCCCACCACCACCAAAGGCACCGGGGGCCACGCTACATGGGTTATTGAAGGGCAACCCAAACAGGACTACAGCAAAAATTTGGCAAGGAAATTTTTAGTTTATTCTTAAGATATGGATTTCTAATTCATTTACTGCCAGCGTAAAACTTTAATCTTCTCAGTCTGATTTGGGGCTTATTTTGTACATGTGGACTTAGCATTGTAACTTCCTGCATAAAACTTTAATAACTTATACATTATTCTGCTGCCTTATATCATAAAGGATGGTCATTCCTACACCACACTTGTTACTAACCTTAATTTTTTTGCACATTTTTAAAAGTACATTCAATTTCTATTTGATGTTAAGAATACTGTATTGTTTTTCCAGCCGCATTCGCTCTGATGTAATAACAAGGTTATTTACAGATGTGGGGGGAACTGATTATTCATTTTTTTGTTTTTTTACTGATCATCCGATTTGAGAGGCTGTAATATATACCAGTGCACTATGCTAATCCAGTAAGTTAATCTGAAGTGTTTGAAATGAGACAACTAGCAAACCACAAGCTATAAAAAAAATCTGTCCACCGCACATCTAGCACAATTACAATACAAAATAATAATAATAATAATAATAATAATAATAATGGTAATCCATCCATTGCCAGACGCCATGTATCCCAGACGGGGTGGCCAAGGGCTTAGAGTTAATTGTTTTACAGGGAGGGGCACTAATCCTCCACCAACCCCACTTGACACGTAGGGATGCCAACAGCATCTGGTGTTCCCAGGCGGTCACCCATCCAAGTACTAACCAGACCCAACGTTGCTTAACTTCGCTGATCGGACGGGAAGCGGTGTACTCAACGTGGTATGGCAATGGTAATATTCAGTTAATAATCACCTGCATAATTCAGTGGGGTGTCTTTTAGGTGGCTTAGGAGGCTTGCTAAGAAATGGTGTTAGTAAATCACCACAGCCACAAAGAAGACAAGCCACTTTGACTGAACTAACACCAGACATTGTGCAACTGAGAGAAATACTGTACTACCAGGCAAAGGTAGAAAAAATTACCTGGGCAAGCTTTCTATCTATCTCAAAATTCTAGCAATATATCTATCTAACTATCATTTATCTAGCAATCTATTTACTATATATATGTATGTGAAATGTTTATCTATCTATCGTGTACTTGTCTATCTAGCAATCTATCTATTATCTATGTGTATCTGTGTAATGTTTATCTATCTATCTGTGTAATTATCTAGCAATTTATCTATGTGTATATGTGTAATGTTTATCTATGTGTAATTGTCTATCTAGCACTTTATCTATCTATGTGTATGTGTACTGTTTAAATATCTATCTGTGTACTTGGCTATCCAGCAATTTATCTATCTATGTGTATGTTTAAAGTTTATCTATCAATCTATGCACTTGTCTATCTATCTGCCAAATCAACCTGAAATAATGCTGAGTTGATGGAATAGCACAGACTAACGTAAATAAATAAATAAGTTAATAATAAAGATCATTATTATCCTTAGACCCACAAGCATTCCTCTCAGCTAAATAAAACCATCTGGTGTTAGTAGGGAATAAAGACAGTTGCTCTCCCACGTACAAATATTTGAACTTTGAACGATTGTTGTTGACGAGATTACAGACTTACCAGCTTGAGGTTTTATTAGGCCTTGTGGTTAGCATGTTACAAGGAAGCTGTAAGCCTGACAGTGCCAGGGATTGATTCCCGGCACTGCATCATCATCATCATCATCGTTGTTGTCATCATCATCATCATCCTAATTATCATCAGCATCATCATCATCAGACCTAACTCCTTTTCCCAGGTAACGATGGGGTGAGGAATTCTAAATAAAAATTTTGTAAGTAGGGCAGCAACTGTAAACACACTCTGTCCACCTCAACTTGGCTTAAAAGTGATATGGCAAGGACACACAGCCACAGTAGTGCTATCCTTGTCTTACTATGGTACAGTATTGCTATCCTTGTCTTACTCTGCCACAGTACTGCTATCCTTGTCTTACTCTGCTTCTGAGCTTTGGGGATATGGCTGCAAAGATAAAACTCTCCGCCAAGTCAAGGTGGACCAACCAAAAAATGTCTAACTCACAGTTCAGAAGGGTGGTTGTAGCGGCAGTGGTGGTGGTAGTAGTTGGAGTTGTGGTGCTGATAAAATATGAAGACCAATGGCCTAAGGGAACCCCTCCAGGGTGGTTAGAGGTATTTCCCCAGAGGTTAGAGGCCACTGTGTAATAAAACACTAGGCCAGCACCACCAACTGCAGCATCATAACCGATCGCAGCATCATAACCAATCGGAACAGCAATCACAGCATTGTCACCAATTGCATCAGCATCACCAATGGCAGCATCGTCACCAATCAGAGCATCATCATGAATGGCAGCATCGTCACCAATCATTGCATCATCACCAATGGCAGCATCGTCACCAATCACAGCATCATCACCAATCATTGCATCATCACCAATGGCAGCATCGTCAATCACAGCATCATCACCAATTGCATCATCATCACCAATGGCAGCATCGTCACCAGTCACAGCATCACCAGCCCCATCAGCAGTAGCAACACCAACACAGCAGTGGCAGGAACACCAAACAGAGTACCACAGGCAGCCCCTGAAAATATGGCAAGTTTTTGGGAGATAATCTTATGTGTGTTGATAATATAAACTTCTGTCTGTGAAGTAGTTCAATACAGATCTTTATTAACCACAACAGTATTGACAGTGAGAGACTGACGAGGAGAATGTACAGTATGTGAGTGAGAGGGAGGGGGAGGCTGTGGATGAGATGGAGGGATGGAGTGGAGAGGTATATGAGAGAGTGGGGGTGTGAGCTGGGAGCAGGGCAGTGAAATGGCGGGGGACAGGGTGACATGGGGGTGATTTGTTTGTGGCCGCCCTGTATGGGATTAAGGCATCCGGCAATAGATAGACAGATACATAATGACACTACCAGGTTGGAGGGGGAGCTGCCTGATTATCTTACCATTCCTCACTGGCATCCCTATCCCCCAACAGGAGAATGGTGGAGTAGGGAAGGGTAACTCAGCCTGCAGTCCACCGGGTTAACGCTGTTGGTGTTTACTACAACTACTGGTACACAAGACCTAAGACGACCTGATCCATTGTACACCATCTGTCTGACTGATCCATTGTACACCATCTGTCTGGCTGATCCATTGTACACCACCTGTCTGGCTGATCCATTGTACACCACCTGTCTGGCTGATCCATTGTACACCATCTGTCTGGCTGATCCATTGTAAACCACCTGTCTGGCTGATCCATTGTACACCACCTGTCTGGCTGATCCATTGTACACCACCTGTCTGGCTGATCCATTGTACACCACCTGTCTGGCTGATCCATTGTACACCACCTGTCTGGCTGATCCATTGTACACCACCTGTCTGGCTGATCCACTGTACACATCTGTCTGGCTGATCCACTGTAAACCATCTGTCTGGCTCAATTCCCTGGTTATGGTCCCTCAAGTACTTCCTTATTAACAGGAAGATGGTGGACTGCAGCAGATGGCTAACCTGATCTACTGTAAACCATCTGTCTGACTCAATTCCCTGGTTATATTCCCTCAAGTACTTCCTTATTAACAGGAGATGGTGGACTGCAGCAGATGGCTAACTTCAGGCCTGCAGTCCACTGAGTTCCCATTTCACATGAGCCTCACGCCACAACTACTACTATAGCTTGGGGGGAAAGATGCAAATCTACTGGGGAGAAATGGAAGTTAAACAGGCTTCTATCTATCTACCTATCTATCTACAGAATATATGTATAAGGATAATAGTACAGAAATGAATAATAGTAATAATCATCATCATCATCTGCACCTCCCTTCCCACCCTAGGGCAGGGTGAGGAGTAGTAGTAGTAGTAGTAGCTGTAGTAATAATAATAATAATAATAATAATAATAATAATAGTAATAATAATAGAAATAATAATAATAATAATAATAATAATAATAATAATAATAGAAATAATAATAATAATAATAATAATAATAATAATAATGCCTAAACCCTAACAGTCATAATCCTGCACGGGAGGGGGGATGCCATGAAAAAACAGTCTCAGTGTTGCCCTGTCCTCTGCCATCGTGTTGCCCTCCCCCCAGACTTACACCACATATAAAAAGGATTAAAATTTTTACGAAGAAATCCTTGGGCCATTTCGTTTTCTTACTTATGAGGTCTCTCAGCACCTCTTCCTAATTGACTTATTTTGTGTATTACATTGTAGTGTTCTCTTGCATATTATTAGTATTATTTTTAAGGTACAGGAGAGGTGGAGCCTTTATAAACGATACGAGTTAATGATATGAATGAGGAGAGGATGACTTCACATGCTTTTTTTTTTTCTTTTAAGGAAGAAGGAACCAAAGGCATGGAGCCCGCAAACCACTCCTTCCAAGAAAAAAAAAAAACAGTACGAAAGAGGGCCAAATTCAAGATCCGTTCACTTCGAGATGCCTGGACACACTGCGTTTGAAACTACGATATAACACCCACTGCCCATTAACAGAAACATTCCTCATCCACCTCCCTATCCCCCAAAAGAAGGAATGTATGTGAATGGCATGAACAGGACACCTTCAGCTGGCAGGAAAAGACAATACTACAGCTCTGCATTATCAAAGTAACTCTTCATGACTAGTATTATATTATCAAAGTAACTCTTCATGACTAGTATTACATTATCAAAGTAACTCTTCATGACTAGTATTATATTATCAAAGTAACTCTTCATGACTAGTATTATATTATCAAAGTAACTCTTCATGACTAGTACTACAATATCAAAGTAACTCTTCATGACTAGTATTACATTATCAAAGTAACTCTTCATGACTAGTATCATATTATCAAAGTAACTCTTCATGACTAGCATTATTTTTATGTTAATCTTTTGTTACAACTCAGCACCGAATATGGAAAGATGGCAATTTTAGTTAGGCAAGAGTGCAGTGAGAAACAGGGCTATATCATCATCATCATCATCGTTTTTCGTCCTTCTGTTCCCATATTCAAACTGGGGATGGACGTGCGATGGCTTTTCTCCACTGCTTCCTATCCTGGATTAAATCTTCTCCAATACCCGGGTTTTCCATATCTTGCGTACAACACTTTTCCAGGTCTTCGTAGGTCTTCCTGGTGGTCGACATCCCAGAGACAGGGCTGCAGATACACTTAATTCCGTCACACTGATGGCCGTCTGCTAGTATGAATAAAACAGGATGGTCGTGGCAAGTGTAAACTACAGGACATCATTACAAGGTCCCTTAGGATAAATAAAAACTATCTATCTATTGCCAGACACCTTAATCCCACAGGTAGCCACAAACAAATAGCCTCCATGTCCCCCTGTCCCCTGCCATTTCACTGCCCTCTTCCCAGCTCACACACACCTCTCTCATATACCTCCCAACTTCATCCCTCCATCTCATCTTTAGCTTCCCCCTCCCTGCACCTTTTCCCCACCCTTGTAGGATGAGGTAAGGTTCAAATAGTGGGGAAAAAAACTACTATGTCTCAATGGCCTGCCAAAAGGACCACACCCCCACACACCATTCAAGCCCCTGGAATCCTGATACCCCCACAAAGGTATAACTCTCCACATATATATGGTACACTTCATAAATACCCATCACATAATCCATCCAACACCTTTCAAGTTAAATAAGTGGTGTCAACCCTGTCATGTACTCTCCCATACAAAACTCACTATCATGTTGTTTATAAAGGCTCCAACCGGCTTGCAAGCATCGGCCTTGGTCATCTAAAAGCAGTTCTCCATGCTACTTGATCTCCAACCATCTCTATCTACTGTGCTTCCTTATTCCCATAAAGGAAGATGGTGGACTTAGCGGAAAATCAAATACAGCATATGCAAAAATGTGATACTGGTCCACGGTTTGAACAAATCTTCATGATGTTTAAAACGCATCTGGTACTGAAGCGCCTTCATGCACCAGCAACGATATATAAACCTCACATAACTACCTACGGCACAAAAGGGGGGATGATGGACTGGGGAAGAACAGCAGTGCCAATACACAAATGTCCCTTAACTCCTTATTTCAAAAGACGAGGATGGTGGCCTGTAGGAGAAAGGTAACTTCTGCCCACAGACCAAAGGTTTCCCATCCAGACAGGACTGGGACCACTGCAGGCGGAAAAAGTAGCCACATACACTTACCAGCAACTGGGGGCAGATGGTAGGATGAATGTTGCCTTGAATATGGTATTAATCTGGCTTTCTCCTTCCCCCTTTCTTCCCTTCCCCATCTCTGTAGGCAGGTTCCATGGATGTTGACCCTTGCACCTCAAAAATTTACTGCACATTAGTTCTTTCCTCCCAAACTTTGATTCATAAAATTATCTGGTTGGCAGCAAGAACCATATCACCTGGGGACAACAAGATCTAAACAACCTGGCTGTACCAAATGTGAAATAAGGCTTTAAAAAAATAAAATACATGAGCTGAACACTCTGCCCTTAACACGAGGAATGATGCTGGGAGAGGGGGGCCTTTATGTGGTGGCACTGATATAACTGGACACCCCCCCTCCTGGGTCAAACAAACATTCCCCAAAAGGAAGATGGTGGAAAGCAGATATGTAACTCTTTTTTTTTTTTTTTTTTTTTTTTTTTTTTTTTAATGCCATGAAGGAGGAACATACGGCCAGAAGCTTGCAAAATTGTTCCTTCCCAGAAAAAAATAAACATAAGGATGGCAGAAAGCAGAAGGGTAACTCCAGTCTGTTTTTGTTTTTTTCAAGCATGGAAGAAAGAACCAAAGGCCACAATCTAGCAAGACTGTCCCCTTCAAGAAATAATAAACACTAAGATAATACTGAGCCACATTCAAGATCCAATCACTCTAAGATGTCTGGACACACTGCATTTAAAAGACTGGAGGTCATAGGCAGTAGGAAACAGACAGAGGAAGATAGTTTCAGTCTGCAGTCCACTAGGTTGGATGATGTGGGGGACAAGAACAAAATCTACATACAGTATAAACCAGCAAAATTTTACTTATTAATGGACCAAAAAAAAAAAAAAAAAAAAAAAAGTCACTATATGCTGAATTAACCTGCCTTTCCATACTAGGACAGAACTCAGACTTAACCCCATTCAGGACCAGACCCAGCACCCTGGAAAAAAAAGGGAGGGGGGGGGAGTGATTCCTGGCAAATTTACCCCTTAATGCACTTAAGGCATAAAAAAATAAAAATACTCATATATTTTCCTCATTTCAATCATATATTTTCCTTCTTTCAATCATATGAGGATGAGATGGAGGGATGGGGTGGGGAGGTATATGAAAGAGGGGTGTGTGAGTTGGGAGCAGGGCAGTGAAATGGCGAGGGATTTGTTTGTGGCCACCCCGAACGGGACTGAGGTGTCTGGCAATAGATAGATAGATAGAGAACAATAACATAGGGAAGTGCAAGTACCATCACAACATAGCGTATATAGTCTCCAATGTGCTTGCATGCATCAGCCTTGGTCACCTAATGGCTGCTTATCTCTGGCAGCCTCCCTATTCAGTCCCTTATCCCTGAGGTCACACCCTATCACCTCGTCCCAGGTCTTTTTCAGTCTGCCTCTCATAACCCCACCCCCACCGTACACACACTTCTCACTTTCAGCACCCAACTGTTATCATCCATCCTCTTTACATGTCCAAACCATCTCAATCTACCAACTGTCACAACAAAGACTTCAGATAAATTTATATACCCAAACTCCTCTTCCAATCTACATGAAAATATTTAATTTCCAAATTGTTTATAACACAGTGAACATACAACGAATGAGGAAAAAAATACCATTTCAATATTTTTACTTTAATAGGTGCAGAACTAACCATGTATTTGCTATCTCCTTGCTGGGAATTATTTAGCTAGCTATTGCTGCTGTGTTTACAAATCTAAAGATTTTTTTTTTCAGCTATCTATATCCTGTAAATCTATCTATCTATCTATCTATTGCCAGACGCCTCAATCCCGTACGGGGTGGCCACAAACAAATCGTCTCCACGTCGCCCTGTTCCCCGCCATTTCACTGCCCTGCTCCAAACTCACACCCCCCTCTCTCATATACCTTTCCACCTCATCCCTCCATCTGTAAATCTGCAACAACAAAAATCAGGTTCGCTTGTGCAACACTGGAGGATTACAGTAGTTCTTAGCTTGAACTCATCTGATGTCTGCCTGGCTATCTATCTACCTATCTCTCTATAGCCCGAAGCCCTAATCCCGCAAAGGGTGGCCACAGACAAAACGCCTCCATGTAGCTCTGTCACCCACCATCTGACTGCCCTCCCCAACTCACTCTCCCCTCCCTCATATGTATTGCAAGACACCTTAATCTCATGAGGGGTGACCATAAACAAATTTCCATGTTGCCCTGTCTTCTGCTATTTGGCTGTCCTTTCTCTAACTCACTCCCCACTCTCTCACGTATTTTTCCACTCCATCCCTCCTCATCCTTGGTCTCCCCCTCCACTTGACTCTCACACACTCTTCTAGCCAGTCTCTCACTGTTCCACCCAGTCTCTCATTCTCCACTCTTTCCACTTGGCCAAACCATCTCAACGTATTTATTTCTCTTAACGCTTTCACTCACCAAACAAGATGATTTCAAATAAGTCTCACTTTATACTGATTAAGATTTTCTGTCCTGTAACTTCACTAATAGTATATTTTTTTTTTCCATTTTATAATTCTCATGGTCTGCTTCTTTATATGTAACAGTACCGTATATTGCAGCACAGATGATTTGCCACATAAGAAACCCAAGGAAATTATCCTACATGGAGTTTCAATGATGAGTGACTGATTAAATAAAGCTGATGGAGAATATGAGGCAGCAAAAGGTTGAAAGGAATAAGGAACTGAGGTCTGAGAGAGAGAGAGAGAGAGAGAGAGAGAGAGAGAGAGAGAGAGAGACACACACACACACACACACACACACACACACACACACACAGCTTGGACCTTACCTTGTGATACTCTTTTAAGCTACCGCTGCATCCACCACATTCAAGCATATACAGTATACTGCTGTGGTAGCCTGCTGTGGTGTGGCCAGGTGTAGGAGGCAGGATGTGGTGGTGTGGCATGGATTTTAGGCAGGAAGGTGTCCAATTGTGGCTTCAAGGCTTCTACAGAGCAGGTTGACATGTTGGTGAGATATCTAGGTAGGGTGTTGTGCAGCTTGGGCCTGTTATAGTGAGGCTCTTGGTGTGTAGCGTCCTGATGCTTTGATAGTCTGCTCTGGACCTTTTGATGTGGTTCGCTCTTCCCATCATAAGGCTTCTACTGTGCAGGTTGACATGTTGGTGAGATATCTAGGTAGGGTGTTGAGCAGCTTGGGCCCTGTTGTGATGAGGCTGTTGGTGTGTAGCGTCCTGATGTTTTGGTAATCTGTTCTGGACTCTCTGATGTGGCTGCCTCTTCCCATCTTGCTGTGGCTGATTTTGATGCCAACGTTGGGAACTTTTAAAGCATGGGTAGTACCAGATGCCTCCACAGGGTTAACTTGCTGGTCTCATCCCTGCTGGAAGAACACATATCCAGGGTGAGAGCAGTGGAGGAGAGTGGAAACGAGTGGATGATAGTAATCTGATAGAATATGTAGAGTTACATGGAAAGACAGAATGACAATTCGAGAATCAAAGAAGCAATGTGGTACTGATGTGGATGTGATCTGAAGTGTTAAGAGAAATACTCTGAGATGGTTTGGCCATATGAAGAGGATGGAGAATGAGACTGACTAGAAGGGTGTGAGTGAGTGAGGTGGAAGGGAGGATACAGTGGTGTGACGGAGTGGAAGGATAAACTGTACTAAAAGAGGGGTTGTGAGATGCAGGAAGGACAGACAAATGGCAGAGGATAGAGAGACATGGAGGCGAATAGTCTGCGTCCATCCCTTGAAGCATTAAGGAACTGACAGGTAAAAAAATAGATACACATACAAGGACAAAGGGTATCTGCTGGTGCTGCAAGACTTCCTGTAAATATCTGCTACCATGGCCTCTACTACACAAAGCCAAAACAAAGTGGGAAAAAAAGTACACAAGAAAGCAGTGTTTTTCTTCATGCCAAAAGAGTCATACACTGCTTTTAAATGTTCCATGATGATGATGATGATGATGATGATGATGTATTTGTGTGTGTATACTGCAATGTTCAAGAATATGTTGAAAGAAGTGTTTAACTACGCTATGTCTAGGTTTTCATGTAAAATTATAACTGAGAAGGAAACTTGCAACAATTTATCAATTGTCCCTTATTCTGCCTGTTCTCAGAATTATCCTGTGCACTCTTTTTGATAGTATTCTTCTCATATATAATGAGGACAATATTTTCATTTATGTTCAGAATGAGAGTCTAAGCAGGGAATGTATGTGCGTTGGATAAACATGAAGACACCTGAGTTGTGCACAGTGGAAACACAGTAACTTCACTGCTATAGTACTTTCACCTTTCCTTTACCCAGTTTTTCATTCTTTTATAGCTAAAGTCCTACATCATGTTCACACATCTTCCTCATGACTGGCATAATATTCTAATGTTAATCAACTGTTGTAGCATGACATTCAAATGGAGAAAAGGTAATTTTAGGTCAAGTAAATGTAAGAGAAGCAGCTTGTACTGTCATAGGACAGAGTTCCCAAATGGGGAGGAAATCCCCATTGGGGGAAATCTGGAAATTCCAAGGGGGAAGGGATAAAAAGATAAAACCAAAATGGCAAATGTGGTTTTTATGATGTGTTGTTGGCTGCATACATACAGTAGTATGATATATTTTATGGAAGAATGCATTTTTCCTTTTAAATTATGCTTTGTAAGCCAGAATTCTGGATCTGAAGTAATTATCACACTGCACAGGAACAAAGAAATACAGAAAACAATTTCAAAACTTTGTAAAAATCTCTGTAACACCACTAGATTTCTTGTTGTAACACATTAAAAAGGACTGATAAATAGAGGTAACTCAAGAATCTGGAGTTATACAAAGTAACTCCTAAGGGAGGGAGGGGGGGAATCCCTGCTTTGGGAATCATCCAAGATTTACTGGCAAAAGTGGGAAATGACCCACTTCAGCCCAGAAGGGATGGTCACACATGAGCTGCCATATCAGCCTTGTGCCCAGACATTAGGCTGCCATCCCTCCAACCTGCACTCCTCTGCTCATTTACCTATCCACTCCAACCCCCACCTCATTCTGTGTCTCCCTCTTCACCTTCTATGCCAAATAAAATTGTATGGATATAACATGAAAAATAAATAAATAAATAAACAAAATCCACGTACAGTAATTTAAGAGCTTAACCACTTGTGTTATGTGACAAGCCAACTAGGGTTCTGCAGTCCAGGAAACTAGTTACCGGTACTACAGTGGTAATACATCACCAACATGTGCCTGGTGGTCCAGTGGGTCAGAGCATTATGAGACATGATCCAGAAAAAACCTTACACCCATTGCAAAAAGCTGTGCAACACTCATACCTCTAAGACAGGGCCAAAATTTTGACATATTTTTTTCATTTTCCCACCTCTGAAATTCACCAACTGATGTTTGACCATAATGAATCTGGTGACTCCCCTAGAACCACTGTCACACTCTGCCTGCCACATGCCCTCAGTGCTCATGCAGCTCCTATCACAAAGAGGACCATTGAGAGACCTCAGATGGGCTTGAGGTTAGGGGTTGTGAGGCTAGGAGATGAAGAGTTAGTAGTTGCCATATCCTGAGTAGGACCATTCCCTCAAAGCTATCAGAAGCCACAAACACTGTACCATCATCTTGCAATGATAACAAAAACTGCTGTAACCAAGTGCACAATACCCAAGGATCTCTAAACTTAAAACCAATGCAGGTATTGCAGATGATAATTCAATTCTCCTTGCTTTGTTTCATTTATAAAGCCTCTAACAAGCTTGCATGTGTCAGCCTTGATCACCTAATGGCAGCTCTCCACGGTGCTCAATATCTAGCAGCCTCGCTAATCAGTCTCTTATCCATGAGGTCACACCCTACGACCCTGCCCAGTCTTTCTCAATCCACCTCTTGCAACACTATTTAAAACGCTCACCTCAGTAGCTGGCATACATAAGGTTACACATAAGATGCTAACAAGGGAGATGCACAGAGAAAGTTATACAGTACATGGTATCTATGCTGTCTTTGTCTTTGCATGGATTGGGGAATAAAGTACAGTACACTGGCATTAAGCACAAACCCAATGCAAACTGAAGTTCTGGTAAAACAAATCATTACCATATTGCTATTTTTATATACCTGTTGGGAATAGCTTGGGATCAGGGAGTGGCGGGTTGGAGTGGTCACGGCTATGTACATGGGTGCTTGGGCCCTGGTGAAAGTGAATGGAGATTTCAGTTATGAGTTTTCTGTAAATGTTGGAGTGCATCAGGGGTCAGTCTTAAGCCCCTCATTGTTCATCATGGTGCCTGAAGCCCTCTCACATGACTTCAGAGATGGACTCTCAAAGACGATGATGTATGCTGATGATTTGGTATTGATTGCAGAGAATGAAAGGGAGGCATAGGAAAATTTAGGGAAGTGGAGAGATGGTATGAGGCACAAGGGCTTAAGAGTAAATGCAGATAAAACAAAAATTATGGTATATTGGGCTGGTGGTGGTATTGTCAAAGAAGGGGAAGAATGGCCACATGCAATCTGCCACAAAGTCGTGGAAGTAACTCCATCTTGTGCAGTGTTTGTGATAAGTGAGTGCATAAGATATGTAGTGGTATTAGAGGTAGACTGCGAGATAATGCTGATTTCATGTGTGCGGTATGTTGGGGAGAGCAGGTGGAGATTGTTAGGCATGAAAGGATTGAACTTACTGGTGAGTCTCGTTGAGTGTATGAAAGAGTTTTGTTATTTGGGAGCCATGTTATGTGCTATAGATGGGGCTGGAGCTAGCTCTGTGGCTAGAGTGAGGAGTGGTTGAAGGAAGTTCAGGGAGCTGTTGCCTCTCCTGACACTGAGAGGGCTCTCTCTCTGTGCTAAGGGATGTTTGTATGCGGCATGTGTTAAAAGTGTGTTGTTGTATGGCAGCGAGACCTGGGCAGTAATGGAACAGGATATTCAAAGACTGAGGCATACAGAAGTGACAATGATTAGGTGGATGTGCAATGCGTCCTTGAATGTGAGGCCTGGGGGGGCTGGGTTTATGGTGAAAAAGCTGAGAGGAAGGATGGGACTGAAGTGTATTGATGTTGTGATGACAAGGATGGGTAGGTTGTGATGGTTTGGGCATGCAGGGAGGATGGAGGATGACAACTGGGTGTGGAAGGTGAGAAGTGTGTATGCCGAGGGTGGAGTTGCGAGAGGCAGACCGAAAAAGACCTAGGACAAGGACATAGAGTGTGACCTCATGGATAAGGGATTGAATTGGGAGGCTGGCACAGATCGAGCAGCATGAAGAGCCACCATTAGGTGACCAAAGCCGATGCATGGAAGCATGTTGGAGCTTTTATAAACAAAATGAAATGAATGATGCTGCTGTTGCAGATCAACCCCAGTCTGTCTGATCAAATACCCATCAACCACAGGCAAGCAACCACCCCTGCAGGGCTGTCCCATGAAATACAATATCTATACACATATCTATCTATCTATATATATATATATATATATATATATATATATATATATATATATATATATATATCTGTATATATATATATATATATATAGATAGATAGATAGATAGATATAGATATATACATATATTATATATATATATATATATATATATATATATATATATATATATATCTATATATATATATATATAGCTGTCAGTAACTGTCATACATGTGAATGCAACCACATTCTTCCATGACAATGCACACACACCTCCATCATAGTATAATCTGAAATGAATAGCTACTGCAGCTATACTTAAAAAGATACATCATAAAACAAATATCTGCAAAAGCAAAGTGGAATTTTAAATTGTCATATTCACGGAGGAACTCCACTATGGATAAGCACCGGTACTGGGTAACTTCATTCATCCATCTATCTATCTATCTATATACCTAGGCTGCTTCCCCCAAGAAAAGGGAGGTAGCCGAGACAGGACGACTCACTCTCCATTTACTCATCCATTCAAACACATTCATTCGCATCTTAGCCCCAAAGGGGAGAACGGACAGATCCTCACCGCACCACACCGCACAAGGGTCAACTAGGCAATGCAATCAGTGACATCCGCAGCAGGGCCCGACAGCAGAACTGGTTTACCCCTGCCACATCATAACAGACCCATCCCCTTACCCGCATTATCAAATAATTCCATGCCATATCAGGGGTATAGAGGCCTGGGGCTAAATTTCTCAGTATGGTCATTAAAGGATAACCATTCACTAGCTATTGAGCACCATAAGCTTTTTCTTTTTCTTTTTTTTTAATGCAAGGAAGCATAATCAAAGGCCAAAAGCATTACACCTCAATCATCCCTGACATTTACCGCTTCTCTCCAGTTATGTAGATCTTATTTTGCTCTTAAGTGCCGAGCTGTAACAACTGATTAACTGTAGCGTATTAACTACCGGTAATCATAAAGCAGTGCCATGATCTGCCGGACAAAGTTGTTCTCCTCCTCCTGCCCACCATCCTCCTTAGGGGTCAGGGAGTGGACTGTTGGAAGCATGTATAACCAGCCTGATCCATCTCCGGTTATATAAGTCTTACCGCATGAAGGCGTCCCTCTCCAGCACCAAAATTATGAATACAATACGATATGGACCGAAGTTTACCTACGTAGTATTAGCCTACGATTTGTATCCTCCTCCTCTAAAATCACAGGAAAATAAATACACAACCTGATACTCCAGAATTAGCGTAATAGCTATTAGTATTCACACCAGTTTAAATGTGCAAAAAAGCAGGCAAAAGTAAGTAAATAAGGAACATCTGTCTCACTTGGAATATGGCGATGTTGGGGATGCGAAGAAAATAAAGATTACGAATATAAACAAACGTTCCCTCATCTGATTATAACTTAAAGATGTATTGCTGTATGTATTCGGGAAATTTTTGTCAACATTTTAGATAATTCTATATGGAATATATTAATGTTATATGAAAGGATGGACTTACATCTAGCGAGAGAACGTGAACACTGGTCGCGTTGATGGCCGTGTAAGTTTTCGTTCTAGTTCTGAGATCTCTGGTACAAGACGACTTCAGTATTCCTACTACAGTCGCTTACATATCATAATGTTAAGGGAAGAAAGAAGGGTAGTAGCATGTGCTGTAATTATTCTCCTCCACAGACTCTCGAAAGAAAGCATGTAGTGACACTCATTCGAACATTCACACAAGCTCGTTCAGGTTCGATTATGCTCGTCAGATCGGTCGCTCACGCCCACTACTATTATGTTCGCTAGTGTCTGTTCAAATCCACTCTGACAGGCGACTGACTGATGCCTTTTAGCTACATTTCACTTGCCATCGCCCACTTACTATTTCTACACCCTCGCTCATGGAGAGAATGTCAAGATGTGTGTGTTTCATTCTTTCCTACTTCTATTAAAATTGATCTTTCTACCGTCAGACGCCCAGAGCCCGTAACTGGTAACCATACACGAATCGCCACCTTGTGACACAGTCTTCTGCTGACAGGCTGCCCTTCCTCCAACTCACACACCCCTTTCATCACGTCCATGTCTCCACCGCATCCCTCTACCTCATCCATGGTCTCCCACTCCCCCTTCTCCCTGCATCCTGTCAAACTCACCTCAGTCTCACATATTTCATCCTCTCTACATGGCCAATATCAACACCTATTGAAACTCACATCCAGCACCTATACTCCCAAACCTTACCTGTCTTATATGCTGACTATAATCATCTGAGCATAACAAGTAAGAAAATCAACAAAACACTATTTATATTGAAGTAATGACCTCCTGAAGCAAACACCTGTCTTTATTAGTTACACCTCCTGTTACCTATAGATCTTTTAGTATGTAATTAACGTGAGCACCCCCGAGCCATCGCTGTAGTAGTTGTAGTAGTGGTAGTGACCACCACAGGCTCATCTGAAAAGTGAACCCAGTGGACTGCAGGCTTAAGTTTCTCTTTTCCTGCAGTCCACTTTCTCTTACATTTCACATCAACCCCATTCATATTCCTTTTCACCGCAGCCCTCCACCTTATCCTGTCTTCTCCACCTCTTCCCCTACACACCACTCACATCAACTCTCCCAGTCAGTTTCATCTTCCATTCTCTCCATATGTTACAATCTTTATTTAGTTAGGGTAATGTAGGGTTAGGAAGGAAGGAGAGTTGATATTTCACAGAACACCTGGTTGTATAAACATCCCTCAGTGCCTTCCCTATCTCTCAAGGGGAGGATGGTGGGCTGCAGAAGGGCAATTATTTCAGCCAGCAGTCCAGCAGGCTCAAGGCCATAATTATAAGCCTCACTTCACAACAACACTAAACCTTTTTTTTTTTTTTTTTTCACTTAATCTTGTCATCATCATCATCTACTCCTGTGTTACCCCATGAGAAGCGTAGGAGCCCGGGGCTGGGCAAGTTAGTCCTGACATTTAAGATGAGAGTGATCAGCCTCACTCATCCCTGAGTGGCATTACATGAGCAATAAACCCCAACCATCCCTTGGATATAAACCTTCACCGGCTAAGTCCGACTGGAGTGCCATAATTACGCACTAAACCTTTATGTAAATTTAGGTGTATCAAGACTGAGTGAGAAAAAATCAGTGGGTAGGGTGGTGGGCCATGACAAGGAAAGTACACCCTACAAATGTGGCTGCTTTAGGCCACAATAGTAGGCTGATGAGATATATCATTTTTAAAGTTTATGTTATCAGGGGAAAACGGGTGCACTGGGTGGAAAGGAGTGGGTGGGATGGGCTAGCATGGTGGTGGGTGGAGGGACATACATGGGGAAGCACAGTACAGTATATAATAGCAATGGATTATGAACAGCTGGAACTTAACTAGTATATTGCTCGTACAGCTGGAACTTGTACAGCTCAATACGTTAACAACACACAACAAACTTTTCTGATGTACACCATGTTATATATCACATATTTTTCATCCACCTGTGATGATATGGAATAAAACAAACTCTGCCGTTGTTGGACTTTGTTAATCATCATAACTGCTTTTACAATGCTTAAGCTAAAGTTGCCAACTGAAGTAAGGATGACAAACTCAACCAGGAGAAAGCATGGTTACAAGTACATAAGTAAATGGTATATCATCATCATCATCTGGACCTCCTTTCCCCCCCTATGGCAGGGTGAGGATAAATGGTACACAGCCTATATAAATCACACAGTTCATGAGGAACGTAAAAATTACTCAGACTACAGAAAAACAACAAGATTATTTAATTATTCTAAAAGCTTTGTATTTTACTTAATATCAACAATATTTTGCTGTTGTCACTGCAAAACTTATCATTAAATCATTCCTTTATAATCAGTCCTCTTGAATTACCTAAAATTTGTCGGTCACACTAGTTTCCCCTTTACAGGAGAGTGCTCTGATGCACACAGGGAAATTAAGAGTGGGCCTTTGTGCTGTGTATTAACGTAGTGCATTTAGCCTGCTTCCCTCACAGGCACAATTTTTAGACACCCAGTGGTCTAGTGAGATAGGATGCTTAAACCAGATGTGGCCAGTAAGGGTCACATTTCAAGTTTTTTTTTTTATTTTTTTTTTATTTTATTTTTTTTTTTTTTCATGTAATGACATTAAGGAGCAGCAACTATACTGATTTTACTCTTAACTCGGCCCAGATTTTGGTTCTTTTGCTGCTTATTTCATGTTAACTAGTGGCAGAAAATGACAACAGTATGGCTCTACATCCTTTACGTAGCACTTTTTCATCATGACTGGCATCATAGTCTAGTGTTAATCTGGTACAACTCAACATTTAAGACAGCAATATTAGGTCAAGTTATAGTCAAAGGAGTATAGCCACTCTCACCTTGAATGCCTGGTGTGTGTGGCCTAACCTCAAGCCCTTACGACCCTGATGAGGCAACACTGGACTAGATGATGGATGGGATGATCTAAAAAAATATATATATCTATCTACCTACCTATTGCCAGACACCTTAATTTCGTGAGGGGTGGCCACAAACAAATCACCTCCATGTTGCCCAGTCCCCCACCATTTCACTGCCCTCCCCCCAGCTCATGCCCCCTCTCTCATATCCATCCATCTAATCCTCAGCCTCCCCTTTCCCCTCCCCCCATCCACCTCACTCATAAACACTCTCCTCATTAGTCTCTTGCTCTCCATCCTCTTCACATGGTCAAACCACCTCAATGCATTTCTCCTAACACTTCTTTTTTCTCTCTCTCTTGTCATTATACATTTTACACCACAAACATCCCAACACCACCAATTCATTCACATCTGTTTGCTCTGGATTTACCATTATATGCCTTCACATTAGTATGCATCTTTTTTAAATTAAATAGTAAAATAATTCACTGAGCTGTTGACAATAATAACTGATTTTTTATTTATTTATTTATTTATTTAGGTGGTAGGTGATGGCAGCCATCATCCACTCACTTGATGTAGTGCGGCCTACTTCTTCCTTAGTCTTTATCATTCTTTTCCTGTGTCTGTCCTCCTCTCTTCCTACTTCTTCCACCTTTCCTGTCACTTCTTATTGCTTTTCTTATCTTTACAGGTGGTTTTACACTGAGTGACAAGCCAAATGGTTTCCTGTAACCCAAGAAACCATTTACAACGCTGGGTGGTAACCATATAACCAAACCATACATGCTCCCTACGTGTCAACAAGTGGGTTGGTGGAGGGTTAGTGCCCCTCCCTGTAAAACAAATAACTCAAAGTCAAATGGCCACCCTTTATGGGATTATGGTGTCTGGCAATAGATAGATAGATAGATATTTCTTTATGTACACATATCTATTTATTTTTTAACTTTCACTAGCTTCTTAGTTTAGAAATTTATGTATCTACCCTGTACCTGTTTATCTCAAAATGAACAGATCTTGAATTTGGCTCTCTGGTATCTCATTTTTGTCCTTACTTGGCAGGAACAATTAACAGGCTCCTGACCTTTGGTTCCTTCTTTGCATAAAAAAGAAAATTTAATCCTGAATGGGGTGGCATGAACAGATCCCCTCCATGTCACTGTTCTCTGCCATCAGGCTAACCTCCCTCAAACTTACATCACTGTCATTTATATACCTTCCACACCATCCTTCCATCTCATCCTCAGTCTCCCCCTCCCATTTTCCCCTACCTCCCTCACTCTTCTAGTCAGGCTCTCATTCTCTATTATTTCCACATATATAGCCTACCTGTAACTCTCCATCATAACTGTGTATTTTCTTGCACTTCATCCTCTAGACCAAGGGATATTTGTACTACAGTATTTTAGTACGTGTGTAATAAGGGGGGATTTGTACATTCAGCCCACTACTATACTGGATGGTGTTACAGTATAAACAACAATGCATCACACACTCACACCTCGAGCTGCACATTATGAGGTCTCAGGCCACTTGCTGACTTGTGCGATGCTCCTTTTACTCTATCCATCCATCCATCATCCAATCCTACGTTGCCCCATGAGGAGTGTAGGAGCCTGGGGCTAGGCAAGTTGGTCCTGACATTTAAGATGAGAGTGAATTTAAGATGAGAGTGACCCTTATATCTAACTTGGCCTAAAATTGCCATTTTTCTATTGTGAATTCTGACTTACAACAGTATATTAACACTTAAATGTGATCCTGGTTGCAAAGGACATTGGGATGAATGTAGAGTCACAGCACTGTCTTTTTCTGCCACTGATCTGTGTGAAATATGCTGCATGAGGAACTAAATCTAGGCCAAGATAAAGTAAACATTATAGTTGCCACATTGGTCGCACGTCAGGTCTGCCACCCCTCCCCTGTGGTGTTACAGGTTTCCAGTCAAATACACTTTAAAAGTACACCCTTTGCCACAGTACACACACAGCTGTTATCCCTCACCAGTGTGTTTGGACATGTGTCTCCTGAGATTGCTTCGTCTGCTGAACTTCTTGCCACACACACTACATGTACAAATATTCTCTCCAGTGTGGATATGAATGTGTTTTTTCAGGTTACCCTTCTCAGTAAATTTCTTGCCACAGATATCACAGGTATAGCGGGACATTTTCTCTCCTGTATGAACGAGCATGTGTCTGGTAAGGTTACTCTTGACCGAGAATGTCTTGCCACACTCGTCACACCGATGGTCCCTGATACCAGTGTGACTCGACATGTGCCGCATCAGCTTAGTCCTCTGTATAAAAGCTTTGCCACAGAACTCACACTCGAACCTCTTGTCCCCAGTGTGGATCCTTGTATGGACGTTGAGGTTACTCTTCTGATAGAAAGTTTTGCCACATACATCACACCTGTGGTTCCTTTCACCAGTGTGGGTAAATGTGTGGCGAACAAGGTCAGACTTCTTATAAAACTGCTTCCCACATTCCTCACACTCATACTTTCTGTGGTCACTGTGCACCAGCCTGTGTTTTGAAATGTCAACCACTTCCTTGCCACACTCCTCACACTTATGCTTCTTTCTCTTACCCAACAACTCTCTCTCAGCCTCAGTCTCTGACCTGGCATCCACATTGGCCATCCCGCTCCAATCTTCCCACTGCTGCACATCCATGGCAACACTACCACTATTGCAGTATGGGTGTAAATGTTAGCTGTTGGCTGCTCTGTCACACTGCCCTCCCTCACCACAATATACCAATAGCTATTCACTTATAAAACCTTGGCCTGCGCTGATCCATGTTAGTTAAGCACACATAAGCTGAAAGTCTTGCTTGTACACTTGTTTTGTAATAACATCTTGGTCTGCATTGATCCACGTTATATACAAGCTACAGTTTCTGACCATAAGCTTGCCAAACCCAGGCCAATCCTTCAAGAGCGTGTCAGGTGGTGGCAATATCTGTGGGCGACTGTTAACCTTCTTGTGGGCCACCTTCAGCTGTCCTGGGGTCCTTCCTCATCCCACTATCACCAGTACACATCAGCTGGTGTGCTGAGCTGACTCAGCTGAATTCAGACAGCCTCAGTCATCGCTGCTCTCACCCTCACTCCACCTGCAAGATAGACAGCAAGTCACTGTTTGTCACCCAACATCGGTGATGGTCTCGTTCTGAATATCCACATCAATTTAAGAGCCTCATGAGGGAAACAAAACAAGGGGACCTTTCCATGCCTACATTTCAGATGTCAACTTCCCTCCCTGGCACCCAGGTTCAGCATGGATTAACTCAACATAAATACGAGATAGACAAACTGTCCCCAGGATAAGCGCAATTACCACCCCCTCCTCCAGTAAGGGCTGGACTGACACTTTATTAAACAGCTTTAACTTGTAGCCAGCATAGTAAGGTAGGATGATCAAAATGCTTTACACTCCACCTTTATCAAGCCAGCCAGCATAGCAAAGCAAGAGTCAAAATGCTTTACTTTACCATCTCCTTTATCCTGTTGTTGCATCACCTGGAGGAATGCAGGAAGATGTATAAGTGATCAGGGAGGACCAGTAAACAGACACAAGGAGGCTACACCAAACAATTCAATTTGAACATTAACATCCAAGCAGGACCAGTAAGGAGGACTATACCATTTAACTCATGAGAAACAGGGAGGACTGCACCAAACAATTAAAAAAAAGAATAGGAACAAGATCCAAGCATGATCATAAAAGGTCTGCCTGAGAAATAAAGAAAAGCTGCAGTGTAATTTCAAGTCCATTATACAAAAACAGGTCAAGTGATCCCAAAGCACTGACATATACTCTAAGCATTCATTTTTCTCTACATTTTCCCCCAATGGACTGACAGGCTGATGAATGAGGATATAAAGGAGCATTGTGGTGTGGATGTGGATGTGATAGGAAGCGTTATGAGGAACACACTGAGGTGGTTTGGCCATGTGGAGAGGATGGAGGGTGGGAGACTGATGAAGAGAGTGTATGTGAGTGAGGTGGAGGGGGGAAGAGGGAGGGGGAGGCCGAGGATGAGACGGAGGGATGGGGTGGAGAGGTATATGAGAGAGGGGGGTGTGAGTTGGGAGCAGGGCAGTGAAATGGCGGGGGACAGGGCGATGTGGAGGCGATTTGTTTGTGGCCACCCCAAACGGGGTTGAGGCGTCTGGCAATAGACAGATAGATAGATAGATAGATTGACTGCAATATTTTTTTTCTCTACATTTTTCTCCAAAGACTAACTCATGTAATTTTTCTCTACATTTTCTCCAAAGACAGACAGCTATAGTGCCCCACCCAGTGAAGGTAGTTTTGAATTTGAACTGAAATATTTATTGTTGTGGCAAAGTTTACGTTCAGTAAAAAAAATCATCTGGAGAGCAGTGAACATGAGAAAAATAGTACCATATGTATTACAGGTGTTTTTCTCACATAATTTACCACATGCTAATTTACCCAGTCTATTATAAGTATTATTTTGTTTTTAATCTCAAAGTTGATGGTCATTTTGGTGTTACTGATGGTCGGTACTGAGGAATAAAAATCTGTGCAGCTATGTTATGGTATTCTGAATAAGTTGGTGTAGGTTGGTAGGGTTGGGTTACAATTAGGTCCTTTATACATGTGAATCTGCCAGACTCCTTTCTGTATATGTGAATCTCCAGAACTCTCCTTTATATATGTAAGTTTAAAATAAATTAGGAGCTACATTTGCTTTGGGTGGCTTTAATATACTGTGTTTGGTCTGTCTTAACTGAGTTCAAATGACTGTCACCATCTGCTTTGTTTTCAGCCATGTCCCTTCAACGGTCAAACCCATAAAAAGTATATGATCTACCATATTTTTACCCCACAATTTTGGGAGCTTAAGCTTACGTTAAAGGCTTCCAGCATTACAATCATTCTTTCCTGCCACATCTTCCCTCCTTCCTCATTCAAATCCCTAGCAAGTCATCACTGGTGTTGTCCCATGTTCATGTGAATGTGAACCTGAAGTACAGCAGGCTGAAGCTGCCCTTTGCAGTTTACCATCCTCCTTTGTGGGGCCAGAGCAAAGGCTACACAACACACTGACAACTACAGGTCATGAAAATTAATTATGTTTTTGTCTGCCAACAGCCAAACTCACAGCAAATTGTTAATATTTTCAAGTACTGTATACTATCAACACTCTACAACTATTTAATCCCTATCATATTTATTTATTTATTTATTTATTTTTAATGTATCCAACTCTGGGCACTGATTGACAACCAGTTCCCTGTAGTCCTCCTACATGCTACATGCCACCATTCTGATGCTAACACTCACAGCTCATATTCAATATGTGAGGGCAGTCTCATACAGGGCTGCTATACTGGTATAATTTTGTGGGAGTGTTTTTACAACATGTTGGCAGGCCTTATGGTGGATCAGTAAAGCCTGCTTAAACAAAATTCAAAACCTTAAGCTGTTCCCTGCCCTAGTCAAGATTCGAACATGGGTCCTCTGGGACTGCAGTATACAGAAATGTTTTTATCCTTTACAATTTGACTACATATAAGTAGTGGAGTGGGATGCCACCTGCCCAGTTATACTATACAATAATCCTTCAATTTCCTTCCCTGGCCTTGGATGATGGATGGTGTGCTGGAGGACAGCTTTAGTGTGTCACTGGATTTACATCCATGTCAGCCTCAAACCACAACAACACCAAACCATCCAGGCAATGTGAATCACAGTTTATAACATGCTGCATTATCTTCTAGGTTTTTTAACTCTTCCTTTTACTGATATTCACTAGTATCTTTACTTATTCTGTCCTCCTGTCTTCCTATTTCACTCATCCTTCCTGTCATTATTTATTACTCTTCATTCCACTTCAGGTGGTCCAGCGTATGCTGCAGAAAGACAGAAATGTGCAAGACTTTAACAGCCTTATGAAGAAGAAGAGGAACTAGTTGTAGGAAAATTTTTGCTCAACAGTGATAGCTGGAAGAGGCAAAAAAGAACTCTACACAGTTTATGGAAAATAAGAGAAAGAAGGGTTCAACAACATACCTGAGAGAAAAGAAATACAGACCATAGAGGAAAACAAAACAGAAGGAAGAAAAAGCAGGAATAATAAGAACACATCAGAAGTTGTGGAAGCAATGAAGAAAGTTAAATCAGGGAAAGCCCCAGGAATTGATGGAGTGTGTGGTGAAATGCTGAAGCATGGGGGAGAGATAGTAGTAGAATGGATGTGGAAGATGTGCAGATTGGCCTGGGAGGAAGGTAGAGTCCCGGAGGATTGGAAGTCAGGTATAATTATTCCCTTGTACAAAGGAAAAGGGGAAAAAGAAGTTTGTGGTAATCATAGGGGCATTTGTCTTCTTAGTATAATAGGAAAAGTGTATGGTAGGATACATATTGACAGAGTTAGAGAAAGAACAGAGGAATTAGTTGGAGAAGAACAGGAAGGCTTTAGGAAGGGAAGACGTTGTGTAGATCAGATATTCATTCTTAGATCTTTAGTGGAAAAGTTTCTCGAGAAGGGAAAGAAGTTGTATGCAGCTTTCATGGATTTGGAGAAAGCATATGACAGGGTGGAGAGACAAGGATTGCGGAAAGTATTAAAAATATATGGAGTAGATGGGACGTTGTTGAATGCTGTGAAGAGTATGTATGATGGTGCTAAGGCTGCAGTGCGTGTGGATGGTGAACTGAGTGAATTTTTCTCTTTGAAGGTTGGGTTGAAACAGGGATGTGTCATGTCTCCATGGTTGTTCAATCTGTACATGGATGGGGTAATAAAAGGGGTACTGTACAAGGTAGGGTAGTGGATGTTGGAGTGGTCCTGGTGAGAGAGGATAGTGTTTGGAAACTCCCTGTACTGTTGTTTGCAGATGATACCGTGTTGTTGAGTGAAGACGAAGGGGAGCTGCAAGGCTTGGTGGATGAGTTTGGGAGAATGTGTAAGAAATGGAATCGAAAGGTGAATGTAGGGAAGAGTAAAGTGATGGTCTTTGAGAGAGGTGAAGTCAGTGAATGTACAGCGAGGTTGGATGGTGAGGAATTGGAAAATGTGAGTACGTTTAAGTACTTGGGTAGTGTGATGAGTAAGGATGGAGGTTTGGAGGGTGAAGTGCTTGAAAGGGTACACCAGGGAAGAAAGGTTGTTGGTTCTTTGAAAGCAGTGATAAGGCCGAGGATGAGATGGAGGGATGGGGTGGAGAGGTATATGAGAGAGGGGGGGTGTGAGTTGGGAGCAGGGCAGTGAAATGGCGGGGGACAGGGCGACTTGGAGGCGATTTGTTTGTGGCCACCCCAAACGGGATTGAGGCATCTGGCAATAGATAGATAGATAGATAGATAAGAAACAGGGAAGTGAGCATGGAAGTGAAAAAGTTACTACATGACAGTATTGTGATACCAACTCTAATGTACAGAAGTGAAGCTTGAACGCTGTTGGAAGGACACAAGTCAAGAGTGAGAGCAGTGGAAATAAGTTATTTAAGAGGAGCCTGTGGAGTCACATGGAGAGACAGGCTGACGAATGAGGATATAAAGGAGCGTTGTGGTGTGGATGTGGATGTGATAGGAAGCGTTATGAGGAACACATTGAGGTGGTTTGGCCATGTAGAGAGGATGGAGGGTGAGAGACTGACGAAGAGAGTGTATGTGAGTGAGGTGGAGGGGGGGCGAGGGAGGGGGAGGCTGAGGATGAGATGGAGGGATGGGGTGGAAAAGTATATGAGAGAGGGGGGGGTGTGAGTTGGGAGCAGGACAGTGAAATGGCGGGGGACAGGGCGATGTGGAGGCGATTTGTTTGTGGCCACCCCAAACGGGATTGAGGCGTCTGGCAACAGATAGATAGATCTGGGAGTGCCGTTGCAAAAGCAATACTCCCGCATATCAACTGAACAGCTGAA
This sequence comes from Coenobita brevimanus, assembly GCF_032717465.1. NCBI lineage: Eukaryota > Metazoa > Arthropoda > Malacostraca > Decapoda > Coenobitidae > Coenobita > Coenobita brevimanus. Next base: position 1,388,442 of record NC_136968.1, on the reverse strand, counting down.
CTGGTCCTACTCTGGGTGGCAAACCATATGGTGTCCTGCAACTCAGGCCACCACTGTACAATGCTGGAGAGCAAGAATATAGCCAAATAACGGGGCGACATGGTGCCTTCTATCATGCCCTTGTTAACTTGGTGGAATAACACAAATGCAGTGTTCACCCATTTAAATTGTGTCCACACTATTTAGCTCATGTGAACTGGCCTTTAAGTCCAAGACCAAGACCAACACCAACCCATCCTAGTGTCTTAACAATGGGTCAATGCTGTACTGTACTGTACCGGGTAGTGAAAGCTGTAGCACAATGATGGCTTCCATGTACAATAACGCTGTCATTGTAAACGAACATGAATGTAGGGAGTTACAGCTGACTGCAAGATGAATGTATGGGGTAAAAGGTGGCTATTTCATCACAGATACAGCACACAATATAAAAACTGACTAAATTACTGTAACCACCCCAGCAGGTTTTCCTAACATACTATATACAGTTTTCTCTTCTTCCCTGTTAACAGCAGTGGCACTGGCACCAAATACTGTACAAGTTTGACATGGCCACTTGTAATCACCATCAAACCACGTGCAGTCAGCATCAACAATTAGTCACTTTTTTTTCCCCTCTGACTGCAGCTTGAAAAACTTTACGTTCAATTTAAGTTTGCCCGACAACATCCAAATATCGGCTATTGTGGCTACCAACGTTTGAACACGTTAACATTCCCCAGTACATAAAATATACTGCGTGACTTACTTATGCTCGACACAGGTGACGGGTTGTTGACATTATTCCTCAGTGTACTACAGAGCCACTTGACGCACAACGTACCAAACCCTCGCCATCTTCCCACTCAATTTACTCTGCTATGAAACGTATTCGCTAAAACCTGAGCTATATAGCACTCAGAAATATATCAGTAAAACTTAGTTTCAACGTTCTGTGGGAAAGTATGATGATCCGTTTAAAAATTAGTAACTATAACTAAGAGCTGAAAAAATAAGTGTAATAATATGGCGGGTACAATGTCCCTGTGTTTGTTGAACGCCCTTTATAATGCATATATATATTTTTTTTATTATTCACCCAGCAACGTTTCAGCAGTCAAATTTTATGATGGGGTAGTGATGATAAAATCGAATTTTAACGCTCAGCAAAGAACTCATTGTACTGGTGGAGTGATGGGAATTTCACATTTAGTGAGCGTCATCTTCACTTCAACATGTTCTACCACCGCCATCTTTTAATACTGCATTTATTTATAGTGTACAACAGTCACGTTCTTTGTATTTCCTTGCTTTAAGACGAAGTTGACCCTTGAATGAAAGTTAATAAGATACTCAGCAGCAGGACGAACTTCAGTCTTCACCGAAATTCCAGCAGTGTGTCAGGTTCTTTGAATGGGAAGATGGAGAGAGGTGGCATCACTTTGTCAGGTGTAATAAGGGTACTCGCGAGTCGCGCTCCATATAAATAAACCCTTGGTTGCCATGGATACGAAGGTGGCAGCCTGCAGTGGTAAAAGTACATTATTAAGGTCGTCTTTATATAGATGATAACATTAAGTTTATTTATATCATAATCTTCTATTATATCTGATTTTATTATGCAACTTGGTAAAGGTCCGTTTTATTTGAAGCAGTAGAAGCATCTTACCAAATCACAGTTCTTCCTGGTAGTCGATTATATATTAATTTTTTTATTATTTCTGGGGTGGTAAATAAACGTTTCATGTGAAATCTGTTTTCCCGTTGTTTTTAGGTTCCGCTGTAAGATGCTCTAAAAACCACCCTAAACTGAGACATAATAGGTACGGATTAAGGAACGTGATGATAAAAAGTGGAAAATTTGTCAACAGGAAAAGGTAATTTATCACCTTGAAAACAGTCAGAAATATACAGAAAACAAACTGGAGGAATATGAATTGAAGTAGTAATGACCTACTGCCACAAATAAAGCACAGCTTTATCTGCAATTTTTATTAATACTAATTCAATAGTACATTTAGTAATAAGAATCGGTGATAAATTACATCAGTTTATGACTTGGGCACAACTAAGGATGAATGACGAACATCAGCTGGAGATATCAGGCTTATCAGCTGTCTAATGAAAACAACAGTTGAACAGTGGGAGGTCATCGCCCGGCTGTGGTTGAGGGTACAAGGGGTTAAGGGTATTTTATTCGCCCCAGTAATGGATACACGGGTTTAAGAGGGCTTTATTATGTAACAGGTGATGCTGACCATTATCTGAAGCAAAGGCGGAAGGACGCAGCACACCAACAGCCTCGTCACTGCGGTTGATATGCAGTTTTCAGTCGCACTAGTGTAAGGTGGGTATAAAGTTGTTGGGCAAATACCAGAATAAAGTTTTTTGAAGTGTTGAACTAATTATGTCTTACAAATTCATAGGCAAAGAGTTAAAATGGATCTGTCGCCATAACTAGATAGAACCCATGAACCTGGATTTTTTTCTTTTTTTTTTTTTTGCCATTGCTGAAAAGTTTGTGACATCGTTTTATCATAGGTCAGTAGCTAATTAATTTTAAAATCCCCGGGAGTAACTGAGGATTGTAACATAAAACTAAACTGACTTTCATAGTTTCCCAGAATTAGTTTTATGATCCTTGGAGAATATACTATACGTTAATAGTGCTAAAATTCCTGAACTGTGTATTGGCAACTTGTAAAATAATACCAGTTAGTTTTTAGGGTAATTTTTACCAAACATGCATGGCATTTCCAACTACAGTAAACTCTCAATTATCTGGTATAATTCAGCCAAGTCCTACACTGGAGTATTGGACCCTGCTTAGTACCCTCTGTCGGCTTAATATTCGGCACTGAGCTGGATATTGCGTTACTGTCTCTCTCAGCTTTCTATCCTAAAAACTTTGCTATGAGTAAATGATAAAAATTAAGGAAATCAGCACAAGAAGAGGACCTGGGTATCTTGGTGTTAGGCAGCTTGAAACTGTCAGCCCATGTGGCCCACGTTGCAGCCAAGGCCAACAGCCGCCTGGGAATTATCAAGAGGAATTTCACTGTATTAAGCAAGGAAGTACTGGTGCCACTCTGCCTCTCCCTTCTGTGTCCAATCCTGGCCTATGGGGCTCAGTGTTGGTCCCCATACCTGACGAGGGACATCCAGACTCTCAAGAAGATGCAAAGAAGGGCGAGAAGACCAGTGCCAAACATAAAACACTTGCCCTATGAAAACAGATGCAAGAAACTAGGTCTCCAGACACTCCAAGCAGGAAGAGTCAGGGGGACACGATAGAAACGTTAAGCTGCTGCATGGCTTCGAGGATGTCCCCTATTCCAGATTCTTTAAGAAGAACACCAACAATCTGTGAGGGCGCTCCCTGAAATTAGTAAAACCAGACCATTGGCGGACGTCCCTGAAAGGAAGCTGCTTCACCGTCTGGGTTATAGACAATTGGAATGCACTCCCAGAGAGTGTGGTAAGCGCGCCAACAATAGTCACCTTCAAAAGTCGGTATGATAAATATAACAATAGTTAGGGACATAGCACTGGTTGATAAGTCTGAAGAGGTGGGGATCAACACAAGAAGTCATCATCGTAATTCCCCACTATCTGTTCATAGATAAGTAGACAGCACTGGTTGGCTACTGTTTACAAGCTGGTTGATACATCTCAGTGCTAGATATTGCATAGAACTGCCGGTTACACACTTCAGTACAGGATATTGCTTTCATAGAGCCGAGCAGCCACATCAGATATTACAATGACGGGTAATTGAGAGTTTACTGTATATGGAATTCTTACAAACTTACAGTCTAAAAGAAAGTAATTTTGGTAGGTTCTGTTATCGTTTCAGCCAAAAATACAAGGATTTTGACCCAATTTTTTCGGCATGAGACAGTTCTAAGACACTTTTCTTGTTTGGCATTTTCATTGCATTATTTTTATTTTAGTCTTGAAGGTTAGGTTAGGTTATCTTCAAGAGTAAAATAAAAATAATTTGCGACAAAAATGCCGTAGAAGAAAAGTGTTTTAGAATTGTCCATAATACCGAAAAAACAGATCAAAATCTTGTAATTGTGTTTTGGGTTGGAACAATAATTTTACCCTTGGGTACATACGCAACACAGTTAAGATTTGAATTTTGACTACAAAAAGTTATTTGAAAAAACAAACTACCAGTACTTTATTTTGGGGTATTTAAGGAACCTGCCAGTTTGCCCATGGCAGCCTGTTCTTAGCTAATTGTATCTTTACGGGAATGAGTCAAGCTCGTACTGTCCTGTGTCTTAAACCATTTTTATTGTACATATCCTTAAATTTGTGAATTGTTTTGCCACACACTATTTCATTCGGTAGTGCATTCCATTGATCAATTGCTCTGTTTGGGAAACTGAATTTCCTTACATCTTTATCGCCTCTTTTTATGCAGTTTTTTGCAGTGTCCTCTTGCTGATGCTTCCCCATAGGTTATGTAATCATTTATGTCTATTTTCTCCTTCTCTGATATGCATTTATATAGCATAATCATGTCATCTCTTTTCCTTCTCTCCTGTAGTGTAGGTAGATTCAGTTTTTTAAAATCTTTCTTCGTAGCTTAGATCCCTTACTTGGTACCCATCTTGTAGTGGCCCTTTGTACTTTTTCAATCTTGTCTATGCGTTTTTTGAGATGAGGACTCCAGACTACTGATGCATACTCCAGGGTTGGTCTGATGAATGATATTATCTTTCGTAGTATGTCTTCATTTATGTATGTGAATGCGATTCTCATATTTGCGAGCAGTGTATACATGTTCCGTACCTTCTCACTGATGTGGTCAGCCGGAGATAGTCTGTTATTGATAATCACACCTAGGTCCTTCTCTCTTTCTGATCTGTATAGGGTTTTATTTCCTAATGTATAATCCCAATCAGGTCTTTTTCCACTGTTACCTAACTTGATTACATGACACTTGTCCACATTGAATTCCATTTGCCATGTATTACTCCATTCATGAAGTTTATTTAATTCTTCTTGTAACTCTTTACAAGAGTCTGTGTTAGTAATTCTCCTTTGTATTTTTGCATCATCACAAACATATTTAGATAGCTTTCATTTCCAGTGTTACTGTCTATGTAATTTATATATACTAAAAACATGATTGGTGCCAGCACTTAGCCCTATGGAACTCAGCTAGTCACTTCTCTCCATGATGAGTAATTTCCGCTTAGTACTGTTCTCATTTCTCTTTTTCTGAGAAAATCCTGTATCCAACAATAGAGTTTGCCTCGGATTCCTCCTTGATGGTACAGTTTCCACGTCCAACTGGACATGTTGACTAATGACAGCCCTGCCAGTGGCATGCATCAGTGCATCAAACATTCTGATCAATAGGAAACATAACTATCCAGTCTAACCTTCCCTGGGAATACCGGTACCTGTCAGGCCGAATCCCAGTCTAAGCCTTAAGTTACTATCCCTAATCTAATCCATCATACCCTAACCTAGCCTGACTTAATCAGCTGAAATTACCCAAACTTAACATATCAGTAGAGAATCTGAAATTATGCCAGAAGTAAGATGTGCATTTGGAGTTTGGCAGTAAGTTATGCTCGTGATGGTAGCTTTATCAGGGTGACGGTATGTGTGATAACAAATCTTTACATACTTCACAGGTAAAATTTAAAAATGCCCTGTATCAGTGGTAATCTATGAAGCAGAACAAGTAACCTGCAAAAGACTTTTTTCAGTGGGAAATAATGAAAGGGAGTCCCCATTTGACAAAGAATGAATGTTTTTAGTTTTCTAGTAAGCATTTATAACTACTTACTTACATTCCAGAACACAGTAAGGAGGACTGCGATTGACATTCCAGACTGTATCCCCTCCTCACCCCTCACCCCCAACACCAGTACTAAGCCCCATCCCACACCAAGCCCCACCACCATCCTTTGACCATCACTCCTTACCCCCATTCCCCCTCCATCCCCCAGTCTCCCCTCCCCCAACCCCCCTGCCCCACACCCCATTCTTCCTCCCACTTCCACACCATCCCCCAGTCCCTATCCCCCACTCCCACTCAATCTCTGCACCCCTGTCTCCTCCTTCTGCTCCAACCCTTTCCCCTCACTCCTTCCCCTTGCCCCTCACACCTTCCCCTCAGCCCAACCCCACCGCAACCCACCCACCACCTCTGTTAAATTGGCAGAAAATAAATAATATGTGATAGAGTTAACGGTCCTGAAAATTGTTATATCACAGAAATTGGTTAGGGTCATTTATAAATGTAAACCAGGTGGGGAGACTCGGACCTATTTACGATTGATTTGCTGTCGTAACTTTGATTTCTTTTTCCAGGAGGGAGGAGAGGGAGGGGGAGGTTAAGGATGAGGTGGAGGGATGGAGTGAAGAGGTATATGAGAGTGGAGGATGTGAGCTGGGAGCAGGGCAATGAAATGGCAGGGGACAGGGTGACATAGAGGCGATTTGTTTGTGGCCGCCCCGTATGGGATTAAGGCATCTGGCAATAGATAAATAGATGGACTAGAGACATGGCAAGATTCAGTGTTCCTTGCCATATCCTTCCTACAGAAATAATTAACACCTGTGGCAAATTTTCCTCTTGTTGCTAAAATTTGCTGTACGATTAATTCAAGACATGGAAACATTCAGCACACTTTTTCCATTTTCCTTCGTGTGAAAAGAAGTCTAAATTATGAAAAGGGGACAGTCGTAAGTTTATTTGAACGTACGATCCCATAGTCCCCTCCCCCTTTTTTTTCTTTTTTTTTTACCAGGTTAAGGTCAAAATTAGTTCGTGTCAGGTCACAGTTATGAAGGTGCGAGAAAAATCTGTCGTATTGGCTCATTGATTGCCGAGGTGTGACTTAAGGAGTTTATTGTTACTGTATTTCCCTCTATTCAAACTTGTTTCTAGAGGAAGGGAAATGGCCATGTGGAGAGGATGGAGTGAGGGACCGATGAGGAGAATGTATGTGAGTGAGGTGGAGGGGAGGAGAGGGAGGAGGAAGCCAAGGATGAGATGGAGGGATGGAGTGGAGAGGTATATGAGAGAGGGGGGTGTGAGCTGGGAGCGGGGCAGTGAAATGGTGGGGGACAGGGCGACATGGAGGCGGTTTGTTTGTGACCACCCCTTACAGGATTAAGGCGTCTGGCAATAGATAGATAGATAGGAAGGGAAGTGAAAGTAAAACCTTCTCTTGTCCCTTGTTCTTTTTTCAGCAGCAGGTCTTCAAAAACAAATACAGTTTTGGTTATAAGAGGGAAATTATCCTGAGATGTTGCCTGTTTTTGTAGGAAGGGCAAAGAGGAGAGTCCAGAAATTTCCGACACGTCTTGATCTCCCTGCAAATCAAAATCTGAGTTGAGAGAGAGTTGATTGGAATTGTGTTTGAGAATTCCACCCTGGATTTTTCAGGACCGGATCAGGTGGGCAAAGAGAAGTATACAGGCTGAGTTGGCATGGTAGTATTGGTGGGCCATAACGGGGGAAATATATATACCTTCTAGTTGCTCGTGTAATGCCACTTAGGGATGAGTGAGGGCCACTCTCGTCTTAAATGTCAGGACCAACTTGTCTAGTCCCAGGCTCCTACACTTCTCATGGGGCAGCACAGGATTGGATGGTGAAATATGGCTAATGAGTGGACATTGTTGATCAGATGGTGGTTGAGGCAGTCATTATATCATGTTCACCACAAGAGAATAGGAATGAGTGAGTGGATGGAGAGGAGTGAGTGGAATGGGCCGAATTGTCTGGACAGTAAAAGATCACATGCCCATGAAGGCTGCCAGATTCAGTCCTGTTGGTGCATTGGCTTAAAAATGTTGATCTGAATGCCTCTTTTCCATTGTTTATGAGTTAATTTCTGCAGATCTATAGTGGTAACATATAGCTAATATTGTTGATCTCCAAATGAGGGCAGAGAGATGTTTCTTGTTCAGCTTTTCTTTGATGAAGCTTAGCAGTGTGATGTGGATTCCCAGAATGAGGTCATCTCAGATGTTGGGTGACAAATTGTGCCCTATGTCCTGCAGGTGGAGTGGGGCTGAGAGCAGTGAGGACTGAGACTGTTGAACTCAGCTGAGTCAGCACAGCACACCAGCTGATGTGAGCTGGTGACAGTGGATTGAGGCAGGACCCCAGGACAGCTGTAGCAGTAGAAGTGTTGCCATGGATACCCAGCAAGAGGATGGTTGGGTTTTGAGGGCCAGTGTGGATGCCAGGTCAGAGACTGAAGTTGAGAGAAAATTGTTGGGTAAGAAAAAGAAACACATATGTGAGGAGTGCGGCAAGGAAGTGGTAGAGATAACACAACACAAACGTATGCACATTGGTCAGAAAGACTATAAGTGTGAGGAGTGTGGGAAACTATTTAGTGGAAAGGGTCACCTTAATGATCACATACTTACCCACACTGGTGAGAAGAGACACAAGTGTGATATGTGCGGCAAAATTTTCAGTCTTAAGAGTAACCTGACTGCCCATATTATGATTCACACTGGGGAGAGAAGGTTCAATTGTGCCCTGTGTGGCAAGGCATTTTTAAGGAAGGGCGATCTTGTAAAACACCGTGTCACTCACACAGGTGCCAGAGATTATCAGTGTGGTGAGTGCGGCAAGAGTTTTGCTCATAAGTATCACCTCGAAGCCCACGCCATCACCCACACAGGGATGAAGAAGTTTACCTGTGGTGATTGTGGTAAGCATTTCCCACGGAAAGATAGCCTCAAAGCACACACTCGTATCCACACTGGAGAAATGGCGTGTGCGTGCAGCGTGTGTGGCAGGAAGTTTCGTCAAAAAGGCAGTCTTAGAAGGCATATGTCTAAGCACACTGAGGAGAAATAGCAGTACTTGTGGTCTGTGGTAAAGGGATCACTAGTAAGGTGTGTTTGACCAACCACCTTCGTCACCACATGGGAGGAAAGGCAGACCTGGAGCATGACCAATGAGGGAACAAGCACAGTTCAACAAGTGGCCTGACTGGAGCCACCTCACCGGTGATTTTGAAGAAATGAGTAGCTTATGCAAACAAATGATACAGCTACTAAAAAAAAATCAAGTCAGTGTGGTTTCCTCTTTGGCCTGTTCATTGCACAACCAGTGCATGCAATACTACATATATTATTTATAGAAGGAAATAAACATAAGTACCGCAAGTTGATTTACTATATTAGACCATCAGTGAGTACTGGGCCATTCCACCCTTGGCTTCCAGTACTAGTGATATTGGATTTGATGTGCTACCAGATGGTTTTGGAAAGTATATAAACTGTTCTTTTACACCGTACTGCCTTGTTCACTCATTGAATGGCCGCCTTTGATTGTCTAGTTGTTCTTGTAGTTTCACAGTTGTTAAGCCCTTCAAAAACCAAATTAATTACATGCTTTTTCTCCATATGGATCTTACCAGGCCCAGGTGTGATAGCAGAGGGGAAACTAAGAATTGGCAAGACAAAGCAGACTGGGAGAGAGAGAGAGAGAGATGGGGATCGCATTTGCAGATTATACTATTTCCCTGTGGGACTGCGTGATGGTTGTTAATGTGTTATTCTGAAACGGAATCATTTTCTTATGAATGATGAGTGTTGCCAGACATGCAGTGATGCACAAACCCATACCTACTTGTGACGAGAAGGGAAAATTTATGGAGTGGTCGTCCTGATACTCAAAGGTTGATATTGTATGTTTTGAGCGATTTGTTTTTGCCAAGTTATTTTTTCACCCCTGCTACCACTGCTGGGCCTAGTAATCTCGAGGTTGATGAAAAAGTCTTGTAATGGCTTGGGGTCATGAAGGACTCAACAGCTGTGAAATGGCAAGAAAATTAGAAGATTGATGTGAAGGAGGCCATGACAGCGTATTTTGCAAAACTGTGGTAGTGTGTCAAGTATAATAATAATGATACTGAAAGCCAGGGATTGAGTGACCAGTTATTAATGGTCAGATATAAAAAGTTAGTTTATAATACTTTTGTTTCCCTTCCATAAATAATATATTGTACATAGCTGTTGGTTGGTGTAGTGAACAGACTGACAACTGACAATGTTTATTGTACCGAATTGATTTTTTTTTTTTTTTTCTTTGGCATTAGCTGTATGGCAGTAGAGTTTACTCCTTTCTCTCTATGAGATGTCCCAACAAAGCTAAATTAAAATCATCTGGTGTTAGCCAGAACAAAGCAAATCCATTGATTGGTTGTGTGTTGGGAAAAAAGGAGTAAATTAATCAGTTGAATATCAAGCATCTCATTTTTTCAAGATAATTGTTGTTCCACAAAGGGTCATGCTCATTCTTGTACATCTGTAGTCTGTCTAAGGTCACAAGAAGTCACATGACTGGTGGTGTGGTGGGCAGCGTACCTCAGTCATGTATGTAACACCATGAATGAGCCATATCCCTCAGCCTCAGGTGCTGCCATGCCCACCTTCCTTATGTCCTCCACACTGGCCCAAGAGAACCCAGTGTGAAGAGCTTCTGCATACATTATATGGATAATATAGTAGTGTGAATAGCTGTGTTGAAAAAGCTGGTGAGGCGCAGGTGTTGTATTTCCACCCAGACAGCTTAGCACTTGAGTCACACCCTGTCACCCACCAGCCACAACTCAAGGAAGGTTAGTACTGAACAAGGTAGTGTGAAATTTATGTGTCTATATATTTTCAGGGTGGCTTAGGATATGATACACATCCTTTAGGAGGCAGTTCCAGGCCCAGATGTGAGTAAAAGCATAGGTTTGTTCTCATCCATTATGGAGTTACAGTTACTGATCTTGTCATCATTAATTGTAACTCCATAACAGTTTAGAGTTCAACCCACGCTGATATATTTTTTAAAAACTCAAAATCAGCCATAAAAACACCTATTAAAGTTTGTACATCATCCCAGGACACTGTGTGTGTGTGTACCTTCATACATGTGTGCATAGACCTACTGTGTTTCATCATTGTTAAATTGATAAGACATAATTAATTCAGCCAGCTGGTTATAGGCCACTGTTGGTGAGTATGGATCTCCTGGCAGTTGACTAGCACAAAATACAGTGATAAAATTGTAACTGTCTAATGATCCATGTAGGCAGTGTAGTGAGGCCGGTGATAAAAGCAAGGGCAGTGACAGCAGCAGGATGTCCCTCTCAGCCTGCACCCTATGGAGATATCTGGACCATTCTGCCTTCCTTTGTATTTACTCAGCTGCCTTCCTTCGTATTTACTCAGCTGCCTTCCTTTGTATTTACTCAGCTGCCTTCCTTCGTATTTACTCAGCTGCCTTCCTTCGTATTTACTCAGCTGCCTTCCTTCGTATTTACTCAGCTGCCTTCCTTTGTATTTACTCAGCTGCCTTCCTTCGTATTTACTCAGCTGCCTTCCTTCGTATTTACTCAGCTGCTTTCCTTTGTATTTACTCAGCTGCCTTCCTTTGTATTTACTCAGCTGCCTTCCTTCGTATTTACTCAGCTGCCTTCCTTCGTATTTACTCAGCTGCCTTCCATCGTATTTACTCAGCTGCCTTCCTTTGTATTTACTCAGCTGCCTTCCTTTGTATTTACTCAGCTGCCTTTCTTCGTATTTACTCAGCTGCCTTCCTTCGTATTTACTCAGCTGCCTTCCTTCGTATTTACTCAGCTGCCTTCCTTTGTATTTACGCAGCTGCCTTCCTTCTTGTTTACTCAGCTGCCTTCCTTCGTATTTACTCAGCTGCCTTCCTTCTTATTTACTCAGTTGCCTTCCTTCTTATTTACTCAGTTGCCTTCCTTCTTATTTACTCAGCTGCCTTCCTTCTTACTTACTCATCCTTCACCACAGTCGCCTGATGGTTCTGTCTCACAACCTACAGCCAGTTGTGTTCTTATTGTTTCAGTCGTCCAAACCCTCACCAACCCCATAATGCCTCTGTACCATGGAGAATAATATTTCTTTTGAGCCTTGGATGGATAGATAGATAGATAGATAGACAGACAGATAGATAGATAGATAAACAGATAGAAGGTTGACATTGTGGGCTGTATTCTAGATGGCATAGAAGGCTTTATAGAACCTTTATCTTAGCAGTTTATTTAGCATATTACACTGTGTCTTGTATCTGTCTATCAATTGCCAGATGCCTTAATCTTGTAAGGGGTAGCCTCAGACAAATTGCCTCCATGTCGCCCTTTCCACACTCATTTTGCTGCCCTCCCACCAGCTTACACCCCTCACTCATATACCTCTCCACTCCATCCCTCCATCCCATCCTCAGCCTCTCATATGCTATTTAAATTAATGACAACGTAATTTGCATCCATAGCATAAAAGAGGATGGAGAGCGAAAGACTGATGAGGAGAATGTACATGAGTGAGGTGGAGGGGGGAGAGGGAGGGGGTGGCCAAGAGATGGAGGGATGGAGTGGAGAGGTATTTGGGAGAGGGGGGGGTGTGAGCTGGGAGCAGGGCAATGAAGTGGCGGGGGACAGGGCGACGTGGAGGCAATTTGTTTGTGGCCACCCTTTACAGGATTAGGGCCTCTGGCAATAGATAGATCATAAAAGAGGATATTGAGGTATTTTGTGTGGAATAAATGGCTGAAGATTAGCTGTTAAGTAATCTCCAGACCTACTTGTAATATCATCATGTTTTTTCACTGGAATCAAGAATAGAAAGGATAATACAATAAGCCAGGTAATTTCCTTACACTAAGTTAGGAAGATACTGTAATATATTAATGAGGGGGAGACTGAGGATGAGATGGAGGGGTATATAAGAGAAAGGGGTGTGAGCTGGGGGGAAGGCAGCAAAGTGGCAGGGGACAGGGCGACATGGAGGCGATATGTTTGTGGTCACCCCTTACGGGATTGAGTCGTCTGGCTATAAACAGATAGATATATACTACTAACTTGTTGGAACTTCATCAGTGTATTTTGGCAGGAGGCTTGTGGGTTCGAGTATCATCCCCGTTTGACTCCAATTCCCGGCAGAGGTGGACGCTGATCTGGAGTCTGAGGCTGTGATGGTGTCAGAAGAAGTAACCTCAAGCAATTACTGCTGCTGGTTCACCCATGGACATTCAAGATAAACTGGATTTAACTTCCTTACCACCAACATCATTCTTTAGTCTACTTGTGTTGTATCTTAGACAATTTTATATCCACAGGAGAGGCCCCTTTATATTGAAAGAGTTGATGAAAGCTGTTTGCAACTCATGACTGAATTCAATCTCATCTTAAATGTCAGGACCAACTTGCCTAGCTCTGGGCTCCTACACTCCCCATGGGGCAACGTAGGATTGGATGATGGATGGATGGATGTAAACTGAATAATAATCATGTGGTAGTAACAAGAGTAAGATGCAAAAGGTGTCACATTTCAAAAAACTTAATCTTGCAGTCAGTCAGCAGGAAGAGGCATCCATACACAGCTGGTGCTTCATCTATGGATTTAGATGTACGTGCAGCATCCTAAGTCAGTGTCACTTTTGTTGTCATCCTCCTCCTTAACCACTGAGTCTTCGTTTCTTCAGCATCATGACATTAATGTTGTAAATGTGTGTCTTTATGTTAGGTATCTTACACCTTTACTGAGTACATTGTATACTTCATACATTGTGTTGTTTAACAGTGTGATGTACTGATGTAAGTGAAGGCATTTTTGCTGAGTTTACTCCTGTGTACAAATTTACTCTTGCCACAGAATTTGTCTCTAAGTATGCATACGGTAGTTTTCCTCAAAGATTGTAAATTTGATATACATTTAAATTTTCTTTTAATTGGCAGTATTTTTTTTTTTCCTGCAAAACTGGGATTCATTCTGTACTAATACAATACAGTATGCCTGAGTGAGACTTAATATATTAATTTGTGGCACATATCCCATTGCAAAATTTTCTTAAAGGAGCAAATATCACAAGCTTGATGTAACTCAGACATGATCATAGATTCTGTCCACCCCACCATTAATGTTGAAGAGAGATTAATATACACATAATGTTAAGGAAAAATGCTGATAATGATGAAGAAATTATGAATCAAGTAAAAATGTTAATACTGTACCTGTAGTGATGAATATATGATTAACCAAGTAAATAAGTGATAAAGTGATGAAGCAAAAACCAAAGATACAAATGATGCGATTCTGTGTTACATACGAAGATGATTGAGTTTCACTGGTATGCCATTTTGCGTGATTGCTAACCTTCCGAGTGTATTCTTTGTTCTGTAACACATATGTTCTAGTCTGACAGAACTGGTTGTGAGTTTGTTCTTAGCTGATGACAATGGGCCTCTTCCACAGCATGAATACTGAGTTATGATAGTTATGGTTGTGTGAAATTCAGTGAGCCTTATTCATGAGGTAGGAATGAGTCTGCTTGGTACTATACTTTTCTCTCTTTACACAAACTTGGCCTAAAATTGCCATCTCTCCAACTTGAATGCTGAGATGGCACAGTAGGTTACCCTAGAATATGGCACCTGGTGGTGTAGTGGGTAATTACGGCACTCCAGTCAGATTGAGCTGGTGCAGGTTTATAACCAAAGGGTTGTTGGAGTTTATTACTCATGTAATGCCACTCAGGGATGAGTGAGGCTGGTCACTCTCCTCTTAAATGTCAGGACCAACTTGCCTAGCCCCGGCTGCTATGCTACTCATGGGGCAGTGTAGGATTGGATGATGGATGGACGGATGGATATGTGGGTAGTCATGAGGAAATGTTGTGAATAGAATGTGGAGCTGTAGCTTTGTATTCTTCTGCCACTGAACTGTAGTATGCTACCAGAGTACACAAATCTGGGCCAAGTTAAGATGAAAGAACTGTAGTGTGAGTAATACTCCTTTATATCATCGCCTGGCCAGTGCATGCAAGTTGTATTTTAAAGCCTTTATAAACGATGTGATACAAAACTTGGTCATAACCTAAGTCAAAGGTAGTTCGGGGTTTTCAACAAGTTAGACTAAACCTGATGTAGTGGTGCCTCTGGGCTTGTGTATTATTCTGTATATTGTCACCAGCCTTTGGAGCCCTTGAGAAAATATGTTGTGACTTTACCTGCAGTCTCCATCTGATCCTGGTCTAGGGGACTGGCTCAGCCTTCAAACTGGCGATGTTTCTTTTCTATTGATCTTGCTATCTCCAGTCTGTTTTATTTAACTAATAGAAGACTTTTCAGAATGGAAGAATTAGATGTTGGCTACAATAACTCCTTCACTACTAGATGCCTTCCAGAGTTGAATCGTTTGTTTTCGTTTATAAAGACTCCAACATGTTTGCATGCATCAGCCTTGGTCACCTAATTGTGGCTCTGCACACTGCTTAATCTCAGGTAGCCTCCCTGTTCAGTCTGTTATCCCTGAGGCCACACTCTACAACTTTGTTCCGGGTCTTTTTTGGTCTGACTCTCGCAACCCTATTTCTGACGTCTGCACTTCTCCCTTTCCACATCCAGTTGCCATCCTCCACCCTCTCCACATGCCCAAACCATCTCAGTTTGCCCCTCCTCATCACAACACCAATACATTCCAGTCTCATCCATGAATACTGTAAAATTGATGTTGGAGAGGGATGCCTTCATGTGGTGATGGGAATATGAGTGGGTGATGGAGCTCTCTAGTTATACAATCATCCCTCTCTCCCTTCCCTGTCCCGAAGCTATTGAACAGCAGAAGATGGGCAGCTTAATCCTGCAGTCCACTGGAGGAGGATGGGTGTTGTTGAGTTACTCAGTGTTAAGTTGGGAGATTGTTTTATTGTTTCATTGTGAAGAGGGTGGGTATGCAGCAAAGTTACAAGGGCGGAATGAGTTTTTCGCTAAAGCAGTCAACTGTGTACTTTTCTTATTCATGTCATCCTTTATTAGAAATCTTTCTGTATCTTGATGTAAGTGATCTATATTTGTGATTTTAATGCAGCCAGTTATTACTTGTAAGAGTATTGTTCTGTGTTTTTTAAAGCTTATCCATGTTTGTGTTGGTTAAGGTTGGGACCTGACTTGGGTAATGGTAATTCACAGTTAAAACAAACTGTTTATGGATGGTTTTCAGGGATCCTTTCTGTCATACAAAGTTTGTGCCTGTGAGTGTTTTCATGGCGTCGAGTTTACAAGATACCTTTACACTGATGTAACTAGTATGTTGAGAAATGGTCGTGTGTGTCCAAAGTTAGTCCAAGAATTTGGTAGTGTCTTTCCCGTGGGAGTGGTTCGTTAAAGAGGATAACTTTACGGTGTGTTTGAGATCCATATCTGTCTAGAGTGAAGAGGGTAATGGTTAATTGGGTTGGTGAGACGGCCATTCTGTTTTGTTTAAGCCAGTGTTGTGGAAAATGTCTGTACATTTGGAGCTAGGCTGCTACTTACCAAGTTTTTGGGTATTGTGAAGCTGTTGCTAAATCATCGCCATAGGATAGTACTGTAACTGAAGGTGGGGAGGTTGGCAGGTCATGAAGGAAAAGGTTAGAAAGTGAGAGGGAAAGAACTGAGCCCAGTACAACGCCGTTGGATAGTGTTCTGAATGTAGAAATGTGGTTTTGGCTGTATATTTGGGCTTGCCTGCTTGAAAGAAAAAGGTAGTCAACAATTTTTTAATTATTACAGCATCTTTCACATTTATGCCAAGGATTTTATTAATCAGGATGTGGCTGGATGCTGAATAATGTACTTAATAAATTACTTGTGTTGTTTTCTTTAAAAATATATATATTTTTCAACCATTGTTTTTTTTTTTCTTTACTCATAGAGGCTGTTTTCATTATAAGCAAGGAACATGTTAAAAAAATATCACTACTTTCTACGTACAGTTGCAACTTTAAATCAGAGGAGTTGACAGATCAGCATCATGTGGTAGTAGTAGATGGTTGTGTTACAGGAGCCTGTGAGAGTGAATGCTGAAATCATTAGTCCTTCATGGCTGGGATGTGTCCAGTATTCTATTCTAACTAGTACCAGGTCATTTTAATCGGCTAAGAGTGAATCACTGGAATCTAAAAGAGTTAAGAACATTTTCTTTCTAACAAAATGCAGTTCCTTTTCACCAGTCTGGCAGCAACCTCTCATTCCTTTCCTGTCCAGTTCTCTGATATGAGAGTTAACTGTCACTCTCAGTCCTTCATGTATGCAGTGAGCCAACCCTGGAATTGTCTTCCTCTGTATGTATTTCCTATACTGCCTGTGACCTTCAGTCTTTCAGTGTGTCCAGGCACCTCAAACTGAACAGATCTTAAATTTGGCACTTATTTTGTTTTTATTTTTTCTTGGAACAATCTTGCAGGCTTCTGGTCTTTGGTTCCTTCTTCCTTTCATTTTAAAAGATATATAATACTGTACATGGGACCTCAAGGATTCCTATGCAGCTTTACAGTCAATTCCTTTCCAAGATTTGTCATCATGTCATCATCATTATTTTTGATACCTTGCTTTCTGCAGGGAACCTCCAAACTAGTGTTGTCCTTGATACAATTGCCTCCAGACTGTCGTATCCATGCACACTTCTCTCACTCCCAAAACACTGCTTTTCCTCTTCCTTCTCTTTCAATAGTGTGCAGTTCCACTCACTGCTTCCATACCATGTAAAGTCTACAAGAAGTGCATGGAAAGGAAAGTTAAGAATATTTCCATGTCTTGTTCTACCTACAGAAATATATTCTGTATTAGTTACAAGAGAAAAATTGTACATTAAAATATTTATGGTTTTGCAGAAAGGAGAAGGATGGGAGAAAACCATAACAAGGCTATTGTTCTTCCTACATATCACATCAGTGTTACGAGGAAGAACTGATTACATGTTTGTGAATCACCTGTTGACTGTTCCTTGCAGTACAGATTTTTATTTACAGGAAGTGGTAATAGTAGTAGTTGTAGCCCTGGTTCATTTGGGTCAACGACTACTTTCCTTGGTCTGGGTACTGGAAAGAGACGACTCTATGTGGTGCGAGTGATATAACAACAGTGGAGCTGGCCTTTTTTTTTATAAACATCCCCCAACTCCCACTCCTATCTCCTTGAAAGGAGGATGGTGGGCTGCAGGAGAGGGCACTTTCAGCCTGTAGTCAGTTGGTTCTACATGCGGATGAGCTTGAGGTAACTACTGCTACTGCTGCTACAGTACTGCTGCTACAGTACTACTACCATTATCACTACTACTACCACTGCTGCTGCTGTGGTTTCCTTGTTCCTCCTGTAGAAATAAAAATAATAGTTATGGCTAGAAAGTTAGTAGTCAGGTTACCGGTACCTATGAATCCAATAGCTAAGCACAAAAGTGGAGTTCCATATATTACATTTTTTGTGTGGCTGGGACGATCCCAGTGTTACCAGTGTACTATTATCTATGTTACATAACTTTTCCCCATAGGCTACATATTTTTTACACTGAGGGGCTTCAGCTGATCAGAAATTTCAGAACATCCCATCCACCCCCATAAAATCGGCGTTAGTCACTTCACATCGATAAAGTGACGATTTTATTTAGCTCTAATTACACTTCGAACTGGAGTTATATTTTACCTTGATTAACCCTTTCAGTAATACACGTTCAAGCTGAATAAAATATGATATAGGTAGCAAGAATAGCATTTAAAATACGTAAGAGTTCATAGCATGAAGCCAAATATTTAAACAATCTCAAATACGTCATTTAAAATACGTAAGGTTAACAAGGTTTTAAATTATCCAGCTATGAGTCATATATGACAGTTCAACGCATCGCTGTCGAAAGCTCATGCATGCGTCATCATTCAAATATCCCGCTTCAGCCATCGTTGAGAAATTATCATGTGGGTTTCAGATATATTTTTAATCTTGCTGTTTATTTTCGCTCCTCTCCCCTCCTTAGCTTCATGATGAAGCTGCTTTCTGGAGTAATAACGAGTAAGTACTAGATGTGGTGGACTGTGGAGTGAAAATTGCCCTGAAAGTTTTTGTGAAAATTATTACTAATGGAGTCTCTTCTGCTGGCATAGTCGCATTTAAAATCTTGGTGCCAAGCTATTTTTAAAGATATCCTTTATATGAAACATATTGTCTTTTGTATTTATCAATGTGGTCTTTTCTCTCTTGGATATATGTCATCTGTCGAGTTACGGGGAACAAGACAATGTGTTTTTGGTAATTTTGTTGAGCTGAGAATGATCATGTGGCATCAGTACATTTAAATGCTTCGATGCCAGAGGCGTGTTTTAGTGGCAATTGTTTTTGTGAACAGCTTAAAAGTTCGTCAGTTTGATGGCCTGAACGTATTGAGAGCAACAATTTGCACACCTCTTTATTTTTATATGTTGGGTTATAGACATGTCTACGAAATATTAATAATGGTAAAAGAAGTAATGGCAGTGGTTGATTGGCATTGTGATCTGTAGGTGTTTGCCATTTTGTTATCCTAAATATTTCGGTATCGCTCCTCTTTCACATAAACTTTTGAGACTACATATATATAGCTCATATTAAACAATGACAAATGAAATCAGTCTACTATGAGTTTACTGTAATTAAGTTAGTGTGCCACAGCAGTGAAATGAAGCGTATTTACCGATATATCACAAGCGACGGAGAGATCATAAACCCAACCACTGCATCACAATAACAACCACCTTCAGTCAGCTGTTGGCAGTGGCAATGGGTGGGTGCACGTCGCCGTGCTCTGCTATGTCGCCTTTGTGAGCCCTGCAGATTTATTCCCAATGCTTTAGAAACACGTTTGGGTATTTTGTACATAGTGTGGTGACCAAGGGGCTAATATATTCGGTGTATTCAAGCCGGAGGAGCCATTATCGCCAAAATGGGTGACGAATCTAGTGTGAGAGTGGCTGTGAGGTGAGTAGCAAACGTTTTAATTTTATTTTTTTCCCTATCAGTTTCCCAGACCCTCAGCAACGTTCGAATCACACCTGTATTTTCACCCTGCATTAATATTCTCGCTGTGGTGTAAAAACAGAGGATATTGTGAATAGAAAAAGGAATGGATTGCAAGAGTACCTCATTTTGTATTCAACGTAAAATTTCACTTTCTAAAAGGAGGCATGGCCAGTGTGTGTCTGTAGCTTTTTTATGGGGTAATTTTTCGCGTTCCATTCATTTCTCTGCGACCGCCGGACCAGAACGAGATAGCGAGAGGGGGAGTGGGGAGAGGAAGACAGATCGATCTATGGTGGAGGCTGGCTTGGAGGGGTGGTCGTGTGTTCGAGAGACTGAGAGACATGTAGGCCTTAGTAACTGGAGATTTCGTAACGTAATTTCTTGGGCGATTTATTTAACGTATTTTATATTAAGAGTCTTGTATATTATTTGACTTTAATTGTACATAGGGTTGTGTAGGCTGCTTTGTAATGCTTCTTATTTTTTAGTATACTTAACCTTATCATACTTGTGTGTTGTTTATATAGTTGTAATGCTGACTGCTGGCATTAATAACATCTTTATCCTTGAATGAGTGGCCACAAACAAAGTGCCTCCATGCCACCTCACACCCCCTCCTTACTCACACCTTTCCACCCATCCCTCTACTTTATTGAAACTCTCCCAGTCAGTCTCTCATTCCCCACTCACCACATGGCCACATTGAGGTGTTATATACAAAATAATAAGGTTGAGAAATAGGTGCTATAGGCCAAAGCTATTTAGAATGTGACTTCAAACTGTGTTAAGGGGGAGGGTGTGTGTGAAGGGAGACCAGATCAGTGTGGGAATAATGAAGGAGGATGGTTTGGAGGGAGGGAGTCTGGTAGGGTTTTGAAGGCATATTTGGGAGGGTTGAGGAGAGGAAGTGTATGGGGGAGGATGGTGTGGGTTGATAGGAAGGATGGAGAGAGGGAGAGGGTGGTGGTGTGGAGGGAGGGTAGTGGGGAGAGGAAGACTTAAGATCAATGTGGAGTGTATGAGGTAGGATGGTTTGGTGTGTGTGAGGGGGGGGAGTTGAGTGAATTCCAATAGGTCTGAGTGGAGAAAGTGAGAGGCCTGAGGAATGATGATGATGGTTACAAAATATTTGGAAGTAAGAGGTCACAGCTTTCTATAGGCTCTGACATCTTTAAATTTATTAACAGTAATCATGGAATCAGATTCATATTAATATACCATACTGGATGCTGAGGCCTATGTGTGGTATGGTAGTTGTCTTTGAGAATTCTGGAAGTTTTGGATTTGGAAGATATGTTATACAGTAGATGCCGTGTGTGTGTATACATGCACAGTATATACTTCTGTATATATAAAAAAAAAATGTTTTTGCCTAATTACTTATGTAGACTTTGCATATTGTACTGTATAAACACCAGTACTGTATTACTGGCAGTGACATACCGTAGCTATGATACAAGAGCCTGTTATAGGGTTTTGTGTGGTAAAAAAAATATATAAATTTGCTAAGAGGTGCAAGGAGTCATCCAAGGTCAAGAGAATACAGCACAACCCTTTGTTTGGAAGTCTTGGTGTTACTGTATGGCTGTGTGCTGGGGGAATAAACTGTATATACTGCTGTAGTGTCTAGATGGTTGGGTGGTGGAGGATTGTACTACTGACCGACAGCACACAAAACTGATCTTAGGCTGGGGCTAGAAATAGTGAGAATTTGATTTTATGGAAAGGGTGTTCTTTGGGAGACCTGAGAGTTGGTTGTGTGTGGTGCCTTCAGTGATGCTATGGAATGCCCTAGGCTGTGTCCACACTAAATACTTGCAAGGGTGGATAGGGCTCTGCATCACCGTAACCCATAGAAATTCATGGCCACACCTGCCAGGGTCAAGTGGGGTCACTTGTATGGGTTACACTGACGCAGAACTCCCGCCCACACCAGCAAACATTTGTTGTCAACGTACCGGTAGCCGTACTCTGTTTGTTTTTAATATTGTCGTAGCCTATGCATACCCAAGTGAAGCTGGCATAACCTAGTCTCTTACTATCTATCTATCTATCTATTGCCTGACGCCTCAATCCCGTTTGGGGTGGCCACAAACAAATCGCCTCCAGGTCGCCCTGTCCCCCGCCATTTCACTGCCCTGCTCCCAACTCACACCCCCCTCTCTCATATACCTCTCCACCCCATCCCTCCATCTCATCCTCGGTCTCCCCCTCCCTCTTCCACCCTCCACCTCACTCACATACACTCTCTTTGTCAGTCTTTCACCCTCCATTCTCTCCACATGGCCAAACCACCTCAGTGTGTTCCTCACAACGCTTCCTATCACATCCACATCCACACCACAACGTTCCTTTATATCCTCATTCGTCAGCCTGTCTCTCCACGTGACTCCACAGGCTCCTCTTAAATAACTCATTTCCACTGCTCTCACTCTTGACTTGTGTCCTTACTGATACTAGTATTTGTAGTGATTTGTATTCCAGAAAGTGGCTCAGTCTGATTAGTGTAGCACATCTGTGGGGAAAAACAAATATGTACCAGTAGCCTATGTAGCTTATTTATATGCAGATGGTTTTGCTTGTGAAATGGATGTAGAAATATGTAGGGTTGAGTGATTGTGTCCATTTCACTAGGCATGCTTTTATCCTTTCTGTTTCTTGATCCTGTCTCACACCATCTCCTGGGTGAGGGGTGTGGGATGATGATGATGACAGCAAAAAACAGTAGCTATAGAAGGCCTTATACTACACAATACACTGTACTGGAGAAAGCGAAATAGCAGGTTGAGTGGGAATAGAGAAAGAGATCATTGTTTCAGGACAGTGTACGGTATCCTATAGACAGTAGCTAATGTGGTAGCCATCCTTTCTCAAGGGTAATTTGTCAGAGATGCCTATGATGACCCACTTGCTGACATGTAGGGAGCACATATGGGTTGGTTATATATATTATGGTTACCATCCAGCACAGTAAATGGTGTCCTGGCGTACAGGAAACCATTTGGCTTGTCATGCAGTGTAAAGCCACCTGAAGAGGAAAGAAGAGTCATAAAAAGTGACAGAAAAGATGGGAGAAATGGGAAGAGAGAGAGCAGATACAGTAAAAGAGTGATAAAGGTGAAGGAAGAAGTAGGCAGCACTACATCAAGTGAGTGGGTGATGGTCACCGCCACCTGCCACCTAAATACCGTACAGTATATTGTCTGCATTTCAACCATCGCAGTATGTCTGTCTATCTATCTATCTAGATAGATAGACATACTGCGATTGTTGAAATGCAGTATGTAAAGTGACATTTTGTAGCCATATGGCATTCACTTCGTTCAACCAGATGTGTAGGGCAGAGCTCCTTTAGTGATGGGTCTTAAACAGCCTTCATTGACTTTCAGAAGTGTGGTGTTTCCTCTCCTGTGTTTTTGCTGTCATCAAATTATTTTATTCGGCTCAATGGAAACCTCTGCATGTGATGTGGTTTTTAATATTTTCACAACCCTTTCAGTAGGTTTATATATTTTTCTCATTTCTTACTACCACCGGAGGATTTCATTCAGCATAGGGGAGACTGCTCTTATTTAGGGAATTGATATATGCTGTGTACTGTAGTTCTTTCACCTTAACATTGCCCAGATTTTCACCCTATCGGACCATAAGTCACATAACTCAGTGGCAGAAGAAGACAGAACTATAGCTTTACATCTTTTCCATAGCTATCTATCTATCTATCTGTCTAACTATTGCCAGATGCCTTAATCCCGTAAGGGTTGGCCACAGACAAATCGCCTCCATGTCGCCCTGTCCCCCAGCATTTCACTGCCCTGCTCTCAGCTCACACCCCCCTCTCTCATAGCACTTGCTTGTAATTAGTACCATAGTGTATTCTAGTACTATATTACTTCGCTTTTACAATTCAGCCTTCAAGATGGAGAGATGGCAATTTTAACCCAAGCTAAAGTGAGTGTAGCAGGGTAGTCAGGAAGTGTGTGGTTACTGGTGTAGGACGGAAGATTGGTGTGGGTGGGGGAAAGTTGGAGTATCAGGTTATATCAATTTAGAAGATTGCATGTTGTGGGTGGAGAGATATTTAGGATTGGGTGAAAGCATAAGAGAAAGACAATAAAAAGGATGATTGTTTGATGTGGGCGAGAAAGAGCTGGAATATTGGGTGACAACAGAGAGGAAGAATGATGATGTTTGATGTGGTGAAAAGTGGCAGTGTATAGTAGATAACAAGAGAGAGGAAAGATAGGGATGTTTGGTGTGAGTGAAAGGAGTGGCATGATTGTGTGACAGCAGAGAGGAAGAATGAGGATGTGTGATGTGGTGAAAAGAGTGGCAGTACCGTATATATTAAAAGAGAGAGGAAAGATAAGGATGTTTGATGTGGGTGAAAGGAGTGGCATGATTGTGATGGCAGAGAGAAAGGAAAGGGATGTTTGGTGCTGAAGAGTTATACTATTGGGTGACAGCAGAGAGGATGACTGTCAGGCTTAGGTTACGGCAAATAGAAAGATTGGTTATTGCGGACAGGGAATGGTAGCCCACACAGTTGAGGTTACGGTATATTCTTTCTAACACCTCTTCCATGGTGATTGAGGTTTTTTTTGCACATTGTGACCTGGCAGTAAAGGAGTAGAATATGATGGAGTAAAACTGTGTCCATGCATGCCCTTGTACCTTAATTTTTGTAGGTCAGGTGAGTAGGAAGGAAATTTTTACGATGGAGAATACAGAATGGCAGAGGGTAGTTAGGCTTCAGGTACCATACTTCAGTCTCCATAACATTCTCTTTCAGTTATTTTTCCTTACCCAGACAGCCTAAGGGTGAATGGAGATCTGAGTGATGAGTTTTCCATGAATGTTAGTGTGCATCAGGGGTCAGTCTTGAGTGCCTTGTTGTTTATCATGGTCCTTGAAGCCCTCTCACGTGACTTCAGAAATGGACTTCCATGGGGGATGTTGTATGCTGATGATTTGGTTTTGATTGCAAAGAATGAAAGGGAGGTGGAGGAAAGATTTAGGAAGTGGAGAGATGATATGAGGCACAAGGGCTTAAGAGTAAATGCAGATAAAACAAAAGTGATGGTATCTAGGGCTGGGGGTGGAATTGTCAAAGAAGAGGGAGAATGGCCATGTGCAGTTTGCCACAAGGGCATGGGAAGTAATTCCATTTTGTGCAGTGTTTGTGATAAGTGGGTGCATAAGAGATGTAGTGGTATTAGAGGTAGACTGCAAGATAATGATGATTTCATGTGTGTGGTGTGTCGTTGAGAGCAGGTGGAGATTGTCAGGCATGAAAAGATTGGTCATGCCGGTGAGTCTCGTGTGTGGAAGAGTTTTGTTATTTGGAAGATGTGTTATGTGCTGGAGGTGGGGCTGGAGCTAGCTCTGTGGCTAGAGTGAGGAGTGTTTGGAAGAAGTTCAGGGAGCTGTTGCCTCTCCTGACATTGAGAGGGCTGTCCCTCCATGCCAAGGTATCTCTGTATGTATGTTGCATGTGTTAGGAATGTAATGCTGTATGGTAGTGAGACCTGGGCAGTAAAGGAGGAAGATGTTCATAGGTGCAAAGGCACAAAAATGACTTTGATTTAATGGATGTGCAGTGTGTCCTTGAATGTGAGGCCTGAGGTGGCAAGGATTACAGTGGAAGAGTTGAGAGGTAGGATGGGACTGGAGTGTATTGGTGTTGTGATGAGGAGAGGTAGATTGAGATGGTTAGGGCATGTGGAGAGGATGGGAGATGATAATTGGGTGCAGAAAGTGAAAAGTGTTAATGTTGGGGGTAGGGTTGTGAGAGGTAAAGAGACCTGGGACAAGGTCATTGAGTGTGACCTGAATGGGAAAGCTGCCAGAGATCGAGCAGCATTGAGAGCTGCCATGAGGTGACCAACTCTGATGCATGCAAGCCTGTTTCAGCCTTTAAAAACAAAACAAAAAATGAAAGAATGACTACCATAGTGTAGCCTACTGTGTTGGTGCTGGACCTTGAATTATATAAAATGGGATTTTCTTGTATGTGTGGAAGATATTAGCATTTTATATATTATTATTGGTCAGCTTTCTGCTGTTACTTTGTTTACAGAGTGAAGCCAATAAATTATAAGTTTATACTACCTATTTCTTCACTTAGCTATGCCTAGTAATGCTGGTACATGGCCTGTCCAGTAATGGCTCACAAGGTCATAAGTCTTAGAGGCTTTAGATATCAGACTGGCTTATGGATTGGTGGTGAAGTAATATGTCCCATGTAGAATTATGTAAGATTGTGCTGGATTGCCATATTTAAGTTACATATGTGGGACTGTTATGTGTTGAAGTGTACTGTAGCTACCCTGTGTATTGTTTTGTGAAGGAGGAAGCAAAAACGGGGCTGTTTTTTAGTTCTCAAACCGATTTTTTGGTCATTATGGCTTACAGAGCATGTGTTGACGTAGCTATATACCGGGTGTGTATCATTTTGTAGGTCAGTCTGTGCCTTTAGTTAGCTGCACCAGCTTCCATAAGTTACTCATTTTTCAGGAAAAAATGTGCCTTATATATATTTGGTATTATTTCATCATAGTTTTATGGGTATGAAATGGAATAGAGTCTGCAGAAATATGGGTATACAGTATATGCAGATTTTCAGGCTAAGCTAACCATTTTTTTTTTTCTCTCTCTCTTTTTTAATGCAAGGAAGAAGGGACCAGAGGCCGCTACTTTAATTTAGCAGAAATTACCATAAAAACAGTTTCAAATTCAGCTTTCAGCCCATCATCTTAAAATGCACGTTGCAGTCCTCCTTGGAATGAGTTACCATAGTAGGCATGTCACATTTCTCAGGTTAACTTCCCAGCCCTCCATCCATCTTACACCATAGATACGAAGTGTTCAGTACAGTGGCTTGTGAGTGATGTCAAATTGCCACTCGCTTGCAGAAGTGACCCATCCTGTGCTAACCTTTTCAGTGTGAAGAAGCCATTTAAGGTATTACCAGTATTTGCAGGAGGGGGGAGTGAGCTGGGTGGAGGGCAGTCAAGTGGTGGGTGACAGAGCAACTTGGAGGCGTTTTGTCTGTGGCCACCCTTTGTGGGATTAGGACGTCAGGCAACAGATAGATAGATAGACCAGTACTGTACTTAATTCTCAATCTCTTTTTAGTATGTTGATGTTATTTATTACCGGTAATACGGACCGTAATACTGTACTTATTCTTGCAGAGTACCACCAATCAGTTGTTCTAAAAGTAGGTACGCGGTATAAAAGATCTGTTGCAGTGAAGAGTTAATGAAGGCCATGTCGAAGCCCACCAGTTTGCAAAGTCTCTGCTGAGCCAAATACCGTGAGTGAAACCATCTGGTGGCGGCAAGAATAAGAAACATATGACATTCTTTGGCTGGCTGAAGGGGTTACGAGAACTGAACACTGCCACATCAGATGGGTAGTGTTGGGGGGAATGCGTATAAGATGACGTTTAGTTCTTCTAGTACAGTACCAATGTATATCTTACCATTTAATTCATTTAGTACAGTACCAGTATGTATCGTACCAGCAGTTTAGGAGATCAAGGGTTGGACCTGTGTGCCGTGTACTGATGTTTGGTAGTACTATACATCAGCCCCATTGTCTTTGTACAGTTATTAAGATGCTAAATGATGCTCAAACTGAATGTGGCCTGTAAGAGTTTGGGCTAAGTATGAAAGGTGGTTGGGGTTTATTGCTCACACAGTACCAGTCAGGAATGAGCAACTGGTCACTCTCACTTAGGGTCATAACGAGGCCTACTGTAGACACACACTGTTATTACAGATATAATGTCTTAAGTTGAGTGGCATGATTTATAGTTTTTAAGAGTCATGCCCCTCAGGTTTATTCCCCATGCCTATTCCCCAGCATCTCATTGTCATCATCATATCACACTCTCAGTACAGTATCTTTTTTTTTTTTTTTTTTTTTTTTTTTTTGCTAAGCTCGTTTGGTATACATAGCCAGGCTGTTAGACTTAGTGCTGCATAGCTAGCTGACAGAAAAATCTTATACCAGTATTATACGTTTCTCAGTGTTGGAATAATTTTGAATTTTGCTTAAAATCATTTAATGTTGTCAGTATCTCGGGCCTGAAATGTATCTGATGTTATGGTATGTTGGTATTGATCTGACTAAAACTGGCACCTGCATGCAGCATCACACTAAAGCAAGGAACATGAATCTGCAGTAATATTTGCTAATTTGCTCTGTGTTTGTGTGTGTGTGTGTGTGTGTGTGTGAATAATATCAGGGGAGGGGTGGGAGGTTGTGTCTCTATGAACACTTTTGGTGGGTCACAGGCCAAAAAGTTAGAGAATCACTGCATGGCTAATTCCATCAAAACCCAGTCATTTTCTGGCATTAGAGAGGAGAAAGGTGGAGGCAGAAAAGTAAAAATACTGTAATGGCATCAGAAAAATCATAATTATCCTTGTAGTCTGGTTCTATTCCTGTTGGCTGTGCTTGACATCTTTCATTTCCGTATTCCATTTCAGTCCCAGTTGTAAGTCCCCCTCCTCTCAGTACAGTGTAGGTACCATACACAGTTAGTTACCAGTTTTCATAGTATACAGTAGATTCAAGTACTTCTTATCAACCTGTAATGAAATTATGTAACAATTCTGCAACAGAGATTGTGCAAATTGGATTGTTTTTTAATCATCACTGAAATGTATTTATTTTAAGAATTTCAAAAACATAGACATTTTTGTCATTGGTGGGGGCATGCACCATCCACTCACTGTATGTAGTGCAGCCATCAGGTGACTACAGCACCCTGACAAGGCAAATGGTTTTCTGTAATGCAAAAAACCTTTGACTACACTGGATGGTAACCATGAGGTATAACTAAATGGATGCCAGGTGGTTTAGTGGGGTAAGGCAGTTCAACCTGATAGGGACCATAAGGGTGTCCATGTGAGGGGTGGGTGGGGTCTAGTGGTCCCATAACACCACTCAGGGGCAGCCAGGATGATTACCCCCGCATTAGCCTACATGTCATGACTGAGGATGGAGAGTGAGAGACTGATTGGGAGAGTGTATGAGGTGGAGGGAGGGGGGGGGCAGAAGGAAAGGGAGGCCAGGGATGAGATGGAGGGATGGAGTGGTTAGGTATATGAGAGAGGGGTGTGTGAGCTGGGAGCAGGACAATGAAATGGTGGGGGAGAGAGCGACATGGAGGCGATTTGTTTATGGCCACCCCTTATGGGATTAAGGCGTCTGGCAATAGACAGGTAGATAGATAGACTGAGTAACATAGCCCAAGCTCCGTATGGCCCTGGTGAGAGAGAAAAGGGGAGGGGATTAGATGATAGAACGATGAGGAATGTACTGACTGAGCTGTGTGTGTGTGTGTGGTGTGTGTGTGTGTGTGTGTGTGTGTTTTATTTAGACAAAGGATACTATTCTGCCTGCTACACCACGAGAGAGAAAAGGGGGAGGGGGGGAGGGGATGATAGAACAATGAGGAACGTACTGACTGAGCTTGTGTGTGTGTGTGTGTGTGTGTGTGTATTCTTCCTCCTGCCGTTGTAAATGTAACTCCTACGCATTATACACCTGCTTACACAATGGTTCCCTTACCCTACCCACCTGTACGGTAATAACACATAGTGCCTAGTCATAGTGGTAATTGTAGTAAGGGAAGCTGTACAGTGCTGTGGAAGGCTGTGTTATTGCGCTGAGATAAGACCAAGGCCCATATTCTCACAGCGGAAGCTCCCTAACACCTTTTCCTAAGCGATTTGTTTTATTTATCATACCCGGTACCTTACTGACCTATTCTGTGTTATGTAAATTCTTCCAGTGTCACCAAACTGCGTAAAGTACAAAAAGGTACTAAACCCATATCCAAGAATAAATCGCTAAGGAAGAGGTGTTAGGGGCTTACCTGCTGAAAATATTGGCCCAGGTGTTACGTTGTTTTATCAGGTTGTGGTGGAGGGGATAATACGTTACATGTGAGTTAATATCGTACACCCATATCCAAGAATAAATCGCTAAGGAAGAGGATTTAGGGACTTACGCAATGAGAATACAGGCCCAGGTATTACGTTGTTTTATGGAGCAATGGTGTAAGGGATAATACGTTACTTGTGAGTTAATATCGTACACCCATATCCAAGAATAAATCGCTAAGGAAGAGGATTTAGGGACTTACACAATACAGGCCCAGGTATTACGTTTTTTTATGGAGCAATGGTGTAAGGGATAATACGTTAGCTGTGAGTCAATATCGTTATCAGTGTGGTTGCTATCGCTTCTATAAGACCGTGGATGTGTTTACCTTCCTGCTCTATGGCGGTGATAAGCATGTGCAGTTTATTATTTCTCTCTCTCTCTCTCTCTCTCTCGAAAGTCACCTAATTGGAATGATAAGTGCCTAGTGGTTAATTTGAGTATGTCTTGGATTGGTATGATAATATTGATTGCAAAATACCGTGATTACACTGCAAAATTGGACTAATTGGCCACACACACACACACACACACACACACACACACACACACACACACACACACACACACACACACACACACACACACACACACACACACGGGGGATGAGCATTGCAAAGTATTGTTAATTGTAAGTTTACATAGAAGCATACCAGTACATACATATGCACTTAGGTACACATACCCTCTTATCACACACACACACACACACACACACACATACTGTTAATTGTAAGTGTACATAGAAGCATGCCAGTACATACATATACACTTACACACACACACACACACACACACACACACAGTAACCCACATGGACAAGAATCTAGATAACAACACTGGTGTGGCCTTGTGCTAGCAGGTGTTGTTACGTACACACACACACACACACACACACACACACACACACACACACACACACACACACTAACCTACATTACCTGTATATAATGATGTGCACAAGCTTCACATACATAAATTACCTAAATGTGACCGGTATACATACCAAATACGCACACACAGACACACACACACACACACACACACACGCCTACCCCTGTGTATACCGTACTCATACACACAGAAATTCACCTGTTACCCGTATATAACGGTGTATATAATTACACACACACACACACACACACACACACACACACACACACACACACACACACACAGTGACTCATGTCTACAACACCTGTCCAAAACACACACACACACACACACACACACACACACACACACACACACACACACAGGGAATGCATTACGTAGTCTGAGTCACCAGCACACATGCATACATCAAACTCCTTCAGTATCTCGCTATTCACTAGTTCCTATTTCAGATGATTTTCCTGAAGTTAAGAAAAGCCTCTCGTAGTGAAGGGGTTGTGGAAGCTCCCTAACACCTTTTCCTAAGCGATTTTGTTTAGTGCACCTTATTCTTTGTTACGTCAATCCTCCTTATCATGTTTTCCTAAGCGATTTATTGAACATATTACACCCTGCTGTCCTCTTCTGTTACATAAATCCTCCCTAACACATTTTCGTAAGTGATTTAGCTAAGTATTTTATTGCACCCTACTTTCCTCTTCTGTGTGGGATCAGTCCTTCCTAACTTCTTCTCCCAAGCGATTTATTTAACTTATTACACCTTGCCGTTACATAAATCTTTCCTAACGTACTTTCGTTAGCGATTTATTTTATTTTATTACACCGAGCTGTCCTTTCCTGTGTTACATAAATCCTTCCAATATCACCATACTCTGCATAAAGCTCCCAACACATTTTCCTAAGCAATTTATTTTGTTTATTACATCTTACTGTCCTCTCTTGTGTTACATAAATCCTTGCAATATCGCCATACTCTGCATAAATAACGTACGGAAGGATATTGACCAGCCATGTCCAAAAATAAATCGCTTAGGAGGAGGTGTTAGGGAGCTTCCTTGATTAACGAGAAAATATGATCATAAGCGTATTGTAGGTGATATAGGAAATTCCTCAGTATATTTTTCTTGGCGATTCATTCTGGTGTATGTTATTTATGTATTTTTGTGTGAATGTGCTTGCCGCAGTGGTATTCTGCTCTCTCTCTCTCTCTCTCTCTCTCTCTCTCTCTCTCTCTCTCTCTCTCTCTCAGATATGAACTAACAAGACCATCCAAACTGATTAGATAGATAACACACACACACACACACACACACACAATTAGTCAGGTTGTGTAGGACCTATCTTTGTTATGAATCACACACACTCACACACACACACACACACACACACACACACACACACACACACACACACACACACACACACACAAGGAACACATACTTTATATACGCGCACACACACACACACACACACACACACACACACACACACACACACAAGGAACACATACTTTATATACGCACACACACACACACACACACACACACACACACACACACACACACATTCTGTATATACGCACACACACACACACACACACACACACACACACATTCTGTATATACGCACACACACACACACACACACACACACACACACACACACACGCAATTAGTCAGGTGGTGTAGGAACTATCTTTGTTATGAATCACACACACACACACACACACGCAATTAGTCAGGTTGTGT
>NC_136968.1:1348538-1351038 GCF_032717465.1 Coenobita brevimanus | reverse complement strand
GTTTGTTGTTATTGTCTGTTGTTGTTGCTGTTGTTGTTATTGTTAGTCTTGTCTGTTGTAGTTGTTGTCTTGTTGTTGTAGTTATTGGGCAAAATATCTATAGTGTGATGGTCTCAAGAAAAATATAGGAACTTTTGATTTAGGAGAGACAGTGGCTGAATCGGTAGAGAGGTGGCCTGCAGTTCAAATGGACCCGGGTTCGATTCCCAGCTGAGGTAGGGAACAGTTTAAGGATTTGAATACCATAAAGTAGACTTATATACCAGAAGACCCGCCGATATGTAAAAATATCCCCGCTAATACCAGTACACCAGTCCGGTATGAGACAGCCCTAGCGTGTATTCAATATGGACGGTGGGTGTTAGCGCTGAAGTGGTGACATGTGGAGGTGTATGGTATGTAGGAGGACTGCTGGGCTTTAGGAACGGGTTTTGAAGTCTATGCCCAGAATCAGACAAAAAAATGGCTAGATTTTCTTTATTGCTAGAATTGGTGAGAGAGAGAGAGAGAGAGAGAGAGACTGGGAAGTACTGTGTATATAGGTGTAGGCTGTGTGTGTGTGTGTGTGTGTGTGTGTGTGTGCGCGTGTACTGGATGCTGGTAGGAGATCCATGAGGTCGTGTACATATTTAATAGCAGTCTATGTATGTATGTATTGGAGTTCATACGTACATACATACATACATTTGTAGGTCTACATGATTTAAATACCCGGCATATTTAAGTGTGTGTGTGTGTGAGAGAGAGAGAGAGAGAGAGAGAGTTACCCAGACCTCACCCCCATATCCATCAAAATAAATGCAAATAAATCCACGGCTTTATAATATTTGAAATTTGAGAAGGTGGCGCTGTGTAGGTGTTTATGTGGGCGAAAGTGAAAGTGTTGCGTTCGGTTCATATATTATCGGACGCTCCCTTAGTATCGTATATGGGCCTGAACGATAACTAGTGGTGTTGAGCGAAATGTTGTGGGAATTTTTGAATTTTGTGATTGGCTTGGTATGATGGTTCTCTCTCTCTCTCTCTCTCTCTCTCTCTCTCGTTCATTCAACTTTCCTTCCATTGTGCCTGCCAACTTGCATTCATCCTTCCTTCCTTCCTTCCTTCCACCTTCCCTTGCATGCCTGCTTTCCCTCTTTCCTTCCATCTGTTCTTCCCTCTTTCTTTCCTTCTGTTCTCCCTTCCTTCCATTCTTCCTTGTTTTCATCCTTTAGTCCTTTCCTTCCTTCCTTCCTTACTTTTTTCCCCTCCTCTCCTTCCTTCTCTTCATCCATCCATACATCCATGCCCTCTTCTTTCCGTCCCCCCCTCCCTCTCACCCTCCTTCCTTCATTCCTTCCATCCATCCATCCAGCCAGCCAGCCATCCTTCCATCCTTCCTTCCTTCCTTCCTTTCATCCGTCCATCCAGTTCATCCTTCCTTCCTTCCATCCATCCATCCATCCATCCATCCATCCATCCAGTCCTTCCATCCATCCATCTAGTCCTTCCTTCCTTCCTCCCTCCCTCACTCCTGTCCTCCCTTCCATCCATCCATCCATCCATCCATGCTCCCTTCCTTCCTTCCTTCCATCCTTCCTCGCTTCCCTCCTTCCTGCCACGACACACATCAACATGTAAAACACGCATAGAGTAGATCCTAGCTTGACCTTGACGCCGCTCTCTCTCTCTCTCTCTCTCTCTCTCTCTCTCTCTCTCTCTCTCTCTCTCTCTCTCTCTCTCTGTTTCTTACCTTCGCACCAAATTAACAAGATGCTGATTTGCATTATTATTCTCTTGTTTGTCCGTTTGTCTCTAACACCGTCAGCCTTTGTTTTTTTGTTTTTTTTTACTATTCCCTGCCAGTTTTATTTATGCTGTTAGGTTTTTGAAAATGAAGGTTAGATATAGCCTTCATGAACCCTTTCAGCAAGAGTGCAAAATATAATGATAATTTTGATAATAATAATAATAATAATAATAATGGTGGTAGTAGTAGTAGTAATAATAATAATAATAATGATGATAATAATAGTGGTAATGATAATAATGCCGTAATAATAATATCGTAATGATAATAATAATAAAAATAATAACAAAACTAGCAAAGCAAAAGTATATACATCATTGAATTGAAAGGCTTGAGCTACGATGTGAGGTGTTCAAGTGGTAAGGAGATGGACTGGTGACTGGAAGGACGCTAGATCGAGCCCCGGGTGTGAAAAGATATAATTTGTGGATTTGCATAAGTCTCTCAGTTGACCCCCAAAAGGCGCAGAGGCATGGCGTTGAAATTACCTACTCACTTGCCTACTTACCTACTTATCTTCCTGTGTTCCTACTTACCTTACATGGCATAAAAATCACCCACGTTAGTACCTATTCATGGATCCTTGAAATTACCTACTTACCTGCCTACCTACTTATCTTCCTGTCTGTCTACCTACCTGCCTACTTACCTGCCTGCCTACCTACCTAACTGTCTGCCTACTTACCTACTTATCTTCCTGTCCTCCTACTT
>NC_136968.1:1303538-1306038 GCF_032717465.1 Coenobita brevimanus | reverse complement strand
TAGGCAGATAGATATATTGATAGATGAATAGATAAACTGTTTACTGGTAGATATGAGAGAGAGAGAGAGAGAGAGAGAGTATGACCTCTTGGTTGACCCCGTAACCCAGGAAGGTCATGAGGTCTCTCTCTCTCTCTCTCTCTCTCACGTTATTATTATTATTATTATTATTATTATTATTATTTATTATTATTATTCCTTTCGTTCATTCCCGTCACACCCTCCCTCCCTCTTCCCTCTCTCCCTTCCTCCATCCCTCCCTCTCTCCCTCCCTCCCTCCCTTCTCTCTTTCCCTTACTATTATACCAGTCATCCATCCATTCTTCCATCCATCCTCTCTCCCTCCCTCCTTCCTTCCCCCTCTCCCTCCCTCCCCTCCCTCCCTCCCTCCTTCTCTCCCTCCCTCCCTCCCTCCCTCCTTCCCTCCCTCCCTCCCTCCCTCCTTCTCTCCCTCCTTCCTTCTCTCCCTCCTTCCTTCCTCCTCTCCCTCCCTCCTTCCTTCTCTCCCTCCTTCCTTCCCCCTCTCCCTCCCTCCTTCCCTCCCTCCCTCCCTCCTTCCTTCTCTCCCTCCTTCCTTCCCCCTCTCCTTCCCTCCTTCCCTCCCTCCCTCCTTCCTTCTCTCCCGCCTTCCTCCTCCCCTTCCCTCTTTCCCTCCCTCCTTCTCTCCTTGCATATCCTAGCCCCTTACATCTTTGTTTCCCTCCCACCTATCCCTTCATGTCATCCTTCCTTCCTTCTTTCCTTCCTTCTTTCCTTCCTTCCTTCCTTCCTTCTTTACTTTCTTCCATACTGTCCATCTTTCCCTCGCTCCCTCCCTCTCCCTTCCCTCCTTCCTTCCTTCCATCCTTCCTTCCTTACTTCCTTAATTCCCTACGTACTTACTTATTTCCTCACGTCCTTTCTTCCTTCCGTACTTTCCATCATTCACTCCCTCCCACCTTCATTCCTTCCCTCCATCCCTTCCTATCTTTCGCTTCCTCCTTCTCTCTCCCCTCCTTCCTTCCTTCCTTCCTTCCTTCCATCCTTCTTCCCTTCTCTCATTAATCACTCTCTACCTCCCTCTCATCCCTCCCTCCCTCCCTCCCTTTCTCATTTCTTTCTCTCCCTCCCTTCTTTCTCCCTCCTACCTTTCTCCCTCTCATCTCTTCCTCCCTTCCCTTCTCTTGTCTTTCTCCTCCTCCCTCCCTCCCTCCCTCCTGACCTCTCACCTCTTGTGACCCGACCTTTTACCTAGGTAACTGCTTCCTCCCCCCCCCCTCTCTCTCTCTCTCTCTCTCTCTCTATCTATCTATCTATCTATCTTCCTGGGCTTAAGACGGAAACTATAACAGCAACAGTAGAAAGCACTCAGAGGACGCATACCTCCGTCAGTGCCATTGCAGGATCCGGATCCGGACCTGCCCCCAAATTTAATCAGTTTTTTCTTGGCCCATGGCCCACCCTTCCGCAAAATTTCATTGAAATTTCACAGAACTTTTGGAGATACCGTGTGGACAAACAGATGAAACTGTCAGGCAGAGCACCTGCCGGTAGGTAGTCATTTTGGCAAAAAATTTTCGCGCCTCATTGCAAAGCATAGGATGCTTTAGGAAGGTAATAATCACACTGCCAGGTGTGCCACACGTGTCTCTTCTATTTGACAAGAAAAAAGTAAATAAATTTTCGACATTTGAAAAAAATGGTGGCTGAGCCGGCCACTGGGTGTCGACGATTTCCGGAGCCACGGCCATTGAGGGGTTTCAGCCCCCACCCCGCCCAGGGGGGGTTTACAGGTTTATGCACATCCACCGTCACCTGCATTTTTCCTGAACGATTGACGCAAAAATGTGACCTGTAGAGGGCAGACAGACAGACAAACAAACAAACAGACAGACAGCCAGACAGACACATACGGTACTGACCAACATGCGTGCCGACTCTTTCAGTTCGGCCAGCCAACAAACACAGGTGATTACATACCCTCCTTCAACTTCGTGAGCGGCGGTAATAACACATCCAGTCCTTTCACTATACCGTATGTCCTAGTACATGTATAAATTACGTTCATGTGTACGTAAATTTGCCATACACGGAGACTTTGTGTATATGTATGTATGTGTGTATATATGTATGTATGTGCTCTTTTGTATTTCATGGGGAGGCGTATTAAAGGTGTGTGTGTGTGTGTGTTTGTGTGTGTGTGTGTACAGTATTGAGCGCGCGGTGGTCTAGACAGTGTATGTACCGTATGTATGGATGTAGGTAGGTGGGTGTGGCTGGGTAGGTAGGTAGGTAGGTGGGTGTGGCTGGGTAGGTAGGTAAGTAGGTAGGTAGGTAGGTGGGTGTGGCTGGGTAGGTAGGTAAGTAGGTAGGTAGGTAGGTGGGTGTGGCTGGGTAGGTAGGTAAGTAGGTAGGTAGGTAGGTGGGTGTGGCTGGGTAGGTAGGTTGGTAGGTGGGTGTGGCTGGGTAGGTAGGTAAGTAGGTAGGTGGGTGTGGCTGGGTAGGTAGGTAGGTAGATGGG
>NC_136968.1:1268538-1288538 GCF_032717465.1 Coenobita brevimanus | reverse complement strand
TGCCACCCCCTCTGGGATAAAGGCATCAAGCTATAGGTAGATGGGTAAATAAAGCATGATGTTCTATCCAGCAGGGTGTTGGTAAGAGCAGCATCCGCATACACGAGGATTCTGGTGGGGGGATCTACGTGACGGGTGTAACTACTCGTACGGTGACATGCCTGGCTGACACCCTGGCCTGCCTGCGTGCCGGTGCTGTCTCCCGCACCACCGCTGCCACTAACATGAACACACAGAGTTCACGCTCACACGCCATATTCACCCTTATGGTCAAACAGCAGCGACTGGCTCCAGCAGCTGAGGTAATGTGTGGGGGAGGTGTTTTTTAGATATAAATGTTTGTGTAGAAGTGTGTATTGTCTGGTTAAGTTTGTGTTTGTGTATATAGTTGAGATTATAAGGCCACTGTGGTATTGTTCTTGCCAGGAGGGGGAGGAGAGTGAGGGTTTGCCGGAGCTGGAAACCCTGACCGCCAAGTTCCATTTTGTGGACCTGGCGGGGTCAGAGCGACTCAAGCGGACGGGAGCCACGGGGGAACGCGCCAGGGAAGGCATCTCCATCAACTGCGGATTGGTACGTCTGCCGCATGCTTCACCCTGTTACAGTAAAGCCTCATTATAAGTTGCCTTTCTGCTATTCATTGTTCCTGTTAAGTCCACAGTGAATTACAGGAGAAATGCCCGTTCAAGTTCAGTTCATGTAAGCCCGATTTGCTAGCCTCCCTCACTTCCAGGTCCAGTTGTATAGAATAAATTATGATATTTAAGATATATCTTCACTCACTCATCAAGGTTGGTCACTCTCATCATAAATGTCAGGACCAACTAGCGTAACCCCAATCTCCTACACTCCTCATGGGGCAACACAGGATTAGATGATGATGATGATGATGATGATGATGAAATATACTGTATCCTGGTTTTATAATGTGGACTGCCTGTATGTTGTTTCTTATCCTTTTGTTATCATTTCTAGGGGCATAGGACTTCTTTTGTGGAATAGATGGTTGAGGGATGTTTGTATAATCAGGCCATGTTATTTCATTGCCATCACACAAAAGGATCCCTCTCCAGCACCTAGATTTTAAAGTGCAAGGCCTCACAGTGGTGTTATATTAAGGCTGCTGCCAGATAAGTTTATTCAGTTTAGGAGAACCTTTCTTGCATCACTTCTTTCCTTCTGACCTCTCTTTCTTCATTATTTCTGTTTCTTCCTTCTTTCAGTGCCACCACATAAAAGGGTCCCTCTCCAGCACCTAGATTTTAAAGTGCAAGGCCTTACAGTGGTGTTATATTAAGGCTGTGGCCATATAGTTTATTCAGTTTAGGAGAACCTCTACTCTCTATAGAATTAAGCCCACAGGAGCATGATTAAGTTTTTCTATTAACCATTTCAGTTTAGTGAAATAGTTTACATCTTATTCTTGCCACAGTTCAGTGAGATAGTTTACATCTTATTCTTGCCACAGTTCAGTGAGATAGTTTACATCTTATTCTTGCCACAGTTCAGTGAGGTAGTTTACATCTTATTCTTGCCACAGGTCAGTGAGATAGTTTACATTTTATTCCTGCCACAGTTGGGTGAGATAGTTTACATCTTATTCTTGCCATGGTTGAGTGAGATAGTTTACATTTTTTATTTCCATCAGTTCAGTGAGATAGTTTACATTTCATTCTTGCCACAGTTCAGCAAGATAGTTTACATTTTAGCAACAGTTCAGTGAGATAGTTTACATTCTAGCAACAGTTCAGTGAGATAGTTTACATTCTAGCAACAGTTCAGTGAGATAGTTTACATTCTTGCCACAGTTCAGTGAGATAGTTTACATTCTAGCAACAGTTCAGCGAGATAGTTTACATTCTAGCAACAGTTCAGTGAGATAGTTTACATTCTAGCAACAGTTCAGTGAGATAGTTTACATATTATTCTTGCCACCTCCTGATGATTATGTTCAAATTAGGAGAGACAGAACTAGAGGGGTCAGATACAACCTTTATTAATCCATTCAAGACAAGAGACCGTCATACATTGAATAAAACCATCAGGAACTGGCAGGAATTAATAAAAAACGTGTTCAGTGGAAGGAGTTGAACCTTTATTTATTTATTTTTTTTTATGCAAGAAAGAAGGAACCTAATGTCAAGAGCCCACAAACCGTTCCTTCCAAGAAAAAACAAAAACAATACAAAAGAGAGCCAAATTCAAGCTTGTGAGGGGGAGGCCGAGGATGAGGTGGAGGGATGGAGTGGAGAGGTATGTGAGAGAGAGGGATGTGAGCTGGGAGCAGGGCAGTGAAATGGTGGGGGACAGAGCGACATGGAGGCGATTTGTTTGTGGCCACCCCTTACGGGATTAAGACGTCTGGTGATAGATAGATAGACAGATAGATAGCATTCATTCATTTGGAGATGCCTGAACCCCAGATCATTTCAATAAGCCATTCATCCTTCCTGCTAACTCTTTCGCCTCCTCCACACAGCTGGCCTTGGGTAATGTAATCTCAGCGCTGGGGGACGCCACAAAGCGGGGTTCGCACGTCCCCTACAGAGACTCCAAGCTCACACGCCTACTGCAGGACTCACTCGGAGGTGTGTGTGTGTGTGTGTGTGTGTGTGTGTGTGTGTGTGTGTGTGTAAGTAAGAGAGAGAGGGGGGGAGAATTTTGTGTATGTGTTCCATGTGTGTGTGTGTGTGTTTTTGGTGATGAGGGATGGATGGTAGTGTTGGGTGTGGAATGGATAGCTGTTGATTAGAGGGGTATGTTGAGAGGGAGAGAGAGAGAGAGAGATGTGAGTGATAAAAGACTTAAGAGGTAGAAGTAATAGAGGAAGAAGAGAAGTTAGAAGGAAAGAAGTGAGGAGAGAGAGAAAGAAAGAAAATGAATAAGATGAGTAAGACAACCTTCATTTTCCCTTTTCCACACATCACACATCTTCCTTACTGACCCACAGGCAACAGTCGAACCCTGATGATCGCGTGCATTTCCCCGAGCGACACGGACTTCATGGAGACGCTTAACACCTTGAAGTACGCCAACAGAGCACGTAACATCAAGAACAAGGTGATGGTGAACCAGGACAAGGCGAGCAAGGCCATAGCGCTACTAAGGCAGGAAATACAGCAGCTGAGGGTGGAGCTGATGGAGTATAAGCAGGTGGGTGGGGGGGGTATGTCTCTCTCTCTCACTGTCTGTCTGTCTGTCTGTCTGTCTCTCTCTCTCTCTCTCTAATAAATCCAAAGCATTTTTCATGTAAGAGTTATTGAACCAAAAGCAGCATTTTTCCTGCACACATGCTAGACATCAAGTGAGATCTGCTTGTATTTTCTTGCCCTTGTATTCAGAGTGTTAGGAGCTGTGAATATAACCATCCCATTATGTGTGTTGTACGAAGAGGCTTTGGAGATCTTGTAACACCTCTTCCTTTGTGAATTATTCTGCACTTTGCACCTCCTTATTAACATACTATGACACTGGTGCAAACTGTGTTGATATTAAGACAAGATAAGTAGCATAGTAGACAATGTTAAGGTGTGTTATGCAAGGTAAGTTAAGTGAATGGATAGGTGACCAAAGAGGTTGTGAAAAAAGGTGGTGTATTGACATTAGATTTAGGCTGGTGTTGTAACTAGAGAGCTGGCATAGAACAGGGCAAGATGGAGGAGTGCTACCAAGTGAACCATTCTGACCCCCACTAGATCAAAAGCAAGACATATGCCAGAAATAATATAGTGATGATGTATGACGTGTTTCCTTCCCAGGGTAAGAGAATTGTTGGTGAGGACGGGAGTGAGGCAATAAACGACATGTACCACGAGAACCAGATGTTGACCAACGAGATCTCCAACACTCGGACACGCATGAAGGCACTGCAGGAGACCATCGAGGTGTTGACTGTGAAGAACACCACACTGCTGGCAGAGAAGGCTACAAGTGGATGGAGTAGCGGTGAGTGGGAGGGAGGGAGAGAATAGAAAAAAAATGATGGCTACACACACACACACACACACACACACACACACACACACACACACACACACACACACACACATACATATATACAGTAAAGCCATTATTCATGTTAATAACAGCAGCAGCCGTAGTATTAATGGTAGTAGTAATAAAGGCGTTAGTAGTAATAGCAGGGGTTTTGTAGAGGGATGGCTCCATGTAGTGGCACCAATATATCAGAGTAGTTCTGCTGCACAGTTATACAGAAGTCCCTTACCTCCCTCTTTATCCCCGAAAGAGGGATGGTGGACAGCCAGAGAAGGGCACCTTCAGCCTGCAGTCCACCAGTGTTACCTTTCATATGAACTTTGGGCAACGACAGCAGTACTACTACTGCTAGTAGTACTGTAATAGTTACAACTATTACTCCTGCTTGTACAGATTGTATTCTCAGATTCATCTGAATGTGAATCCAGTGAGCTGCAAGCTGGAGCTGCCCATGTCTTGTGGTCCAGTATCCTTCATTCATATGACAGGCAGAGAGTTAAGGGATGTTTGTATAACCAGTCAACGGAGCTGCCATGTTAAGTCTGTGCCACCACAGGAATGTGTCCGTCACCAGCACCACAGTAACATCCTTGCACTTGACATGTCTTTCACCATAAAGCTGCCAGTCTGCACTGAACACTTTTCACATAATATGCTAGTGTTCATTTTTTAAGCAGTTAGGATGTGCAGTGAAGGCTCAGGGTTGATACACATAACATTAACATTTATCTTAATGTATCACACATTTCTGTTATTTGCTTAATGACAATAACATTTAATACATATGGATACATCTAATTATAACATCAAGTGGTACATTTTGATGCTTACT
Source organism: Coenobita brevimanus (assembly GCF_032717465.1). Lineage (NCBI taxonomy): Eukaryota > Metazoa > Arthropoda > Malacostraca > Decapoda > Coenobitidae > Coenobita > Coenobita brevimanus. Next base: position 1,283,710 of record NC_136968.1, on the reverse strand, counting down.
TGTGACAGTGAATTATTTTTTAGTATTTTGAGAAACTTATCTTTCATGGTAGACATAACACATTTAACAATATTATCACAAAACATGGTTGTTTTTTAGCACACATCTCCAGTGTTAAGTGGAGAAGTACCGTGGCTGGATATATGATTTGATGGATGAAGGTGTGTACAGTTCCATTGTTACTGTGAACCTGATCTTCCAGGTTCCCCTCACAGCACCATTTATACAGAAAAAGTTGTCCATCCATCCATCCATCATCCAATCCTATGTTGCCCCATGAGGAGCATAGGAGTCCGGGGCAAGGCAAGTTGGTCCTGACATTTAAGATGAGACAGAAAAAGTTGTCTTACTTTATAACACATCCCTGGTGTTGATGAGGAGCCTGCATGTAGTGCCACTGTACACCTTGAGTGGAGTATCTGTTTAGTCCACCGGGGAGCCAAACTTCCTTATAGTATTTCCGTGCACTGTGCCATGGAAAGGACCTTGATCTGACCCTGGTGAAGTGCTGTATACCACAAGGGGTGCCTGAGCCCTGCATGGTGTATGTACCTTACCTGTAAGAAGACTCCATAGAAACAGTGGCTTGTGCTTGACAGGTCTACTCGGTCAGCAAAAAAAGATCACATCCCTGACATACTGAGGCCTGCCTGTACTATATTTATATCTGTCTATCTGTCTTTCTATCTATAGCCTGATGCCCTAATCCCGCAAAGGGTGGCCGCAGACAAAACGCCTCCAAGTCACTCTGTCACCCACCATTTGACTCTCCTTCCACCACCAACCCACTCCCCCCTCCCTCATATACCTCTCAACTCCATCCCTCCACCTCATCCTTGGTCTCCCTCTCCCTCTCCCTCTCTCCACCTCACCCACATACACCCTCTTAGTCAGTCTTTCATTCTCCATTCTCTTCGCATGTCCAAACCGCCTCAGTGTATTTCTCCTAATTTTCTGTTTTTCCCATTTTTATTCCCAGGCGGAGAGAATGCAGACATGACCGCTGTGGTGCAGGGGTATCTGAAGGAGATTGAGGAGCTGCGTGCCAAGCTGCTGGAGAGCGAGACCCTGTGCCAGCAACTGCGTAAACAGCTGAACAACCGCACCAACGCAGCCACCACACGACTGTCCATGTCACCCCTGCATGTGCCAATGACAAGTAGGTGGCGGGTGAGAGAGAGAGAGACAGAGACAGATAGAGACAGACCGACAGACAGACTGATAAAGGAGAAAATAGATATTAAGATAAAGTGAGGGAGAGGTAGAAAGAAAGGAGAAAATGAGGGAGAGAGAAAGAGGAGAAAAGATATTAAGATAAAATGAGGAAGAGGTAGAAAGAAAGGAGAAAATGAGAGAGAGAGACAGAGAGAAAACAAGTATGAAGACGAAATGAGGAAGGGGAAGAAAGAAAAGAGAAGATGAGAAAGAGAGAGAGAGCACTAGAGAGCAAAATCTTATAATCTTGTGACTGTTGGGATTCTCAGGGCTCAGTGAGTGAATATATGACCCATTTCACAGGGGATACTCCTGATTAATTTCTCCCTTGTATGTGTTTTTCCTTTCTGTGTATTCTCCACCCTACCTCACCCTATCCCTGTGTGGAAAAAAATAGGCCAGGATTAGGGTGATGATAATGACGATGGTGATGATAAAGCTGTGATGATTTTTCTTTGACAGACTTTGATTTATAAATGTCCGAATGATGATGATGATAATGATAAAACTTTGATGATTTTTCTTGGACTGGCTCTATTTATAAGTGTCCGAATGATCTATCTATCAATCTGTCAGTAGCCTGACGCCCTATTCCTGCAAAGGGTGGCCGCAGACAGAACGCCTCCAAGTTGCTCTGCCACCTACCATTTGACTGCCCTCCCCCCAGCTCACTCCCTCCTCCCTCATATACCTCTCAACTCCATCCCTCCACCTCATCCTCGGTCTTCCCCTCCCTCTCCCTCCCTCCAATTCACCTACATACACCCTCTTAGTCAGTCTTTCATTCTTCATTCTTTCCACATGTCCAAACCACCTCAGTGTATTTCTCCTAATCTTCTCAACCACATCCACATCCAAATGATGATGATTATAAAACTTTGATAATTTTTCTTTGACAGGTTCGATGTATGAGTGTCCGGATGAGGGAACACAGTCCTTCACGGAACTGATAGAGGAGGCCAAACGCGACCTAAGCAAAGACCTCCAGATGGCGCAGAGTAAACAGAGGCAACAACAAGGCTCTGAAGGCGAGGAGGAAGAGGAGGAGGAAGATGAGGAGGAGGAGGAGGGAGGAGGGGAGGAGGCTGAGGAAGGAGAGGAGGAGAGCTCAGATGAGAGTGGGGAGGATAAAGGTTGGTGTCAGGTGGTGGGGATTGACCGTCTGGCAGGTATATTATTATTTTTTTTTACTCATTTGTTTTTCCTTCCTCTGTTCTGTTATTAAAAAAAAGACAACAGTAAAACCTCGATATAACGGACTTTAGTAGACCGGAATTCGCTTTTATCAGACCCAAGGAGCTACCAGACTAAATTCCTATACTGTATATCGGAAAAAGTCTGACAAAGCCAGAAGCAGTGCGGACTGCCTTTCCACTTCACCTATGTTCACCACAATAAGGTAAATGAAAGACATGTTTATCAGTGCACAGTACAGTATTATTATATATATTATACCATTTGATTAATATAGTGAAGTTATAACACAGTGCAGTACCACATTGCTAGTCAGAAAGGTTTAAAAACTATTCGGCTATCCGGACTAATGTCTGATATATTGGAAAAAGTCCGAGTTAGCGTGGGGAAGTCCAGATGTTGCTTCTATGGGAATTTCGCTTTTTTCGGAGTGGCTTGGGCCTCAGTTAGTCCATTATAGTGAGGTTTTACTGTATATATGTAAAAGGCATACATAAAGAAAAATGTCAGTTAAATGATGTGCAGATGGTTAGTGTGTTCATGCACGTAAAGTGAGAATTTATGCTACGATATTTTTGTAAAACTATATTTTCGTAAAACTTAAGATGTGTTTATGCTTCTTTCTTATTTCCATGCTGCCTTGTAGAAGATGATGATGACTCGGATATGGAGGAGGAAAGAGGTAGGGGCAAAGAGGGAGAGAGGGAAGAAGGGAGGGAAGGAGGAAAGGGAGAGAGGGAAGAAAGGAGGGAAGGAGGAAAGGGAGAGAGGGAAGAAGGGAGGGAGGAGGAAAGGGAGAGAGGGAAGAAGGGAGGGAGGAGGAAAGGGAGTGAGGGAAGAAGGGAGGAAAGGGAAGAGGCAAGAAGGAAGGCATGGCAGGAGGGGAACTGAAAGAAAAAGGGAGGGAGGAGAGAAAAAAGGGAGGGAAGGAGAGTGATGAAGAGGAGGAGTGAGGGTGTGAAGGAGGAAGGGAAGGAACAAGGGTGTGAAGGAGGAAGGGAAGGAACAAGGGTGTGAAGGAGGAAGGGAAGGAACAAGGGTGTGAAGGAGGAAGGGAAGGAACAAGGGTGTGAAGGAGGAAAGGAGGGAGTAAGGGTGTGAAGGAGGAAGAGAAGGAATGAGGGTGTGAAGGAGGAAGGGAAGGAACAAGGGTGTGAAGGAGGAAGGGAAGGAGTGAGGGTGTGAAGGAGGAAGGGAAGGAGCAGGGGTGTGAAGGAGGAAGGGAGAAGGGATGGAAATGGAAGAAAAGACAGTGGGCAGCATTGTCACATTTACAAAACAATTTCCTTTTATTGATCTTGCATGTAGGAGTGGCTCAACAATGTGCATGATAACTGAGAGAGATGGAATGTTGAGACACTTGAATTACTCTCAGGTTAAGCTAAGTATGAGACAACATTAGCCTTTGGTTCCTTCTTCCATGCATTAAAAAACAAAAAATGATAAGCACATGTTTTAGTGTACAGAATAAGGAAGCATTGAATTATTTGGAGATCAGAATAATTAACTGCTGGAATATTGGAGTACTAAATTATGAAACCAGCTTTACCACCAACGACATAACACAAACAGTCCACTTGCAACTGTCCCCCACACAGAGAACTACAACGAGGAGCTGGCGGACCTAACGAGCGAGATCTCCATCAAGCAGAAGTTGATTGAGGGTCTGGAGCAGAGTCAGAGGCGGCTGGAATCCATGAGGCAGCAGTACGAGGAGAAGCTGAATATGTTGATGAACCGCATACGAGCCACACAGGAAGAGAGGGATAAGGTGCGGAGAGAGAGAGAGAGAGAGAGAGAGAGAGAATAAAGCCATAGAGAGGCAGCTGTTAGGAGAAGAGAGAAGAGAGAGAGAGAGAATTACCTAAGCCATAGAAAGGCAACTGTTAGGAGAAGAGAGAGAGAGAGAATTACCCAAGCCATGGAGAGGTAGCTGTTAGGAGAAAGTGTGAATCTAGGGACAAGTTGGCTGATCCAGGGTATAGTTAAGCCTCTTGACATATTTCATAGGTTATTTCTTGACCACAGTCTGTGTGATTGAGTAGACCCATCAATCACAGGTAAGCAGTCACTTCAGTGGGACCATCCTCCAGTTACAGTGCAGTACACACACCATACAGGGAACAGATGCCCCCACATGGTAAACAGTGCCCCACCAGGGTCCTTTCCACATTGAGGTGCAGGGAAGTATGAGATGTATTGGCTCCTTGGTGGATGACACAGCAGTTCCACCCTAGGCCACAGCACCACCACATTTAAGGTTCTTGTCGGTGCCTATGAGGACAAATAGTAGCAGTGGTGGAGAGGAAATCTATCTATCTATCTATTGCCAGACGCCTTAATCCCGTAAGGGTATGAGGGGAAGATCAGGAAATGAATGTGATAAAATAGGACATCAGAACGAACAACAGCGGTGGTGATGAGAAGGTTGAGGCGGTGAAGCAGGAGTATGAGAGGAAGATCAGGAAATATGAGAGGAAGATCAGGAAATATGACAGGAAGATCAGGAAATAGAGGAAGATCAAGAAATATGAGAGGAAGATCAAGAAATATGAGAGGAAGATCAGGAAATATGAGAGGAAGATCAGGAAATATGAGAGGAAGATCAAGAAATGAAGGTGGTAAAACAGGATGATGACACCAGTATAAAGAATGGCTTAGAAATGGATGCTGTATACTCTGCTTAAGTCATTTACCTTAACTTTGCCCAGATTCATATCCTTTTGTCACTTGTTACAGGAATTGCAGTGACAAAAGAAGTCTGTATTTATGGCTCTACATCCTTCCCAAAACATTTCTTTCATTACTAGTACCATATTCTAATGTCAGTCTTTTGTTACTACTCAGCATTCATAATGGAGAGATGGCAATTTTAGGGCAAGCTAAAGTGAAAATGATATAGTTTGTTACTTAATCTTTTCACTCTGTTGATTTCTTTTCAACTTTGTTCTTTCTGCCTCTAAGTTATGCAGTTCAGCTGAAGATGTTACAATGGTAGGGAAGGGATTAATGAAGGCTAAATCTGACCCAGCCTTGTCAAGAAGTCAGTCGAGAGCTGAATAAAATCGTGTGATACTAGATGAAGAGACTAAAAAATATGACTAAATAGCAGTGGAATGGTGGGGGACAAGGTGACATGGAGGTGATTTTTTTGTGACCACCCCTTACAGGATTAAGGTGTCTGGTAATAGGTAGATAAATAGACAGATCCTTTTGGCACAACGATACTTCACAGATGATCTCCAGCATTAGGATGAGTGACAGTAGAATGGACGAGATGATGGAGATGTACTGATGCCAAAATAAAGAGAGGTTTATAAATGGATAGAGTGAGTGAGTTAATAAATATACAGTGATGGTAATAACTCTGATCTCTGCCATACTTCAGAGGTAATGAAAAGGTGAAGGTAATGAAGCAGGAGTACAAGAGGAAACTCAACAACTTGCATTGATAGGCATAAGTGATTCAACCCTGAGGTGGTTTGGCCATATGGAGAGGATGGAGAGTGAGAGACTGACAAGGAGAGTGTGAGTGAAGTGGAAGGGGGGAGAGGGAGGGGGAGGCCAAGGATGAGATGGAGGGATAGAGTGGAGAGGTATAAGTGAGAGGGATGTGTGAGCTGGGAGCAGGGCAGTGAAATGGCGGGGGACAGGGCGACATGAAGGCGATTTGTTTGTGGCCACTCCTTATGGGATAAAAGCGTCTGGCAGTAAAGAGATAGATAGATTTAACCTTCTTGATTCACTCCACAGGTAATTGCCAACATCAGAACAAACACAAGCAGTGGTGACGAGAAGGTTAAGGCGGTGAAGCAGGAGTACGAGAGGAAGATCGGCAACATGCAACGTGAACTGAAGAAGCTGCAGGACGCACAGCGGGAACATGGCCGCCTCATGAGGGAACGCACACAGCATGAACGGCAGCTGCGCACACTGAAGGCAGACCTGGCAGAAATGAAGAAGACCAAAGTTAGGGTGAGTAGCTGGAGGAGGAAGAGGAGGAGGAGGAGGAGTACATGAATTTTAGTGAGGGTACAGGGTGGGAGGAATTTGTGAGGATGGGTAATGTGTTGTGGCAGAGACAAAGAAGACAAAAGGCAGGGTGGGTTGTGGCAAGAGAGAGAGAGGCAGACTAAGACTGAGGTGAAAGGGCAGGACGAGGAGGGGTGCTGTGTTGGAGGAAGAGAGTCTTTAGTGAGGAAGTGAGATGAATTAGAGGAGGGAGACAGCAAATAGCACCATCATGGAAAAACTCCTGGATGGAATTTTACCAAATTTAGAATAATAAGTGAGAACCATCAGAGGAACGGGCAAGCAAATTTTCAACAGAGGTCAGGGTAGAACTATGATGATGGTTCTTGGGCTGAGGTGTGCACTCTATGACCTTGTTGATTATCAGAAGGACAGTAGTTTGATCTGTGCATTTTCATCCAGTTCTACAACTAGTACTTACCTCTTCAGAATTTAAGGCTCGGCCATCTTTTAAAATGGACATTAATCCAGTCAAATAAAACTCCTGTCCAGTCTCCCACAATACCAAATTTACTGAGTAGCCCATCTTTTCTAGAGCAAAAAAAAACAATTGCAGTACTGTAATTTACCGAAAAAAAGCCATTGTTATCAGCTACAAAAAAGGTGAAGGAAGCAAAGTTTTGTAGATGATTACTTTTATGGAAGCATTTATAATATTAAAATTAGTTTCTTCTGTTTAATAAATAATTGTTAGTTATCCCGAGCATTATAAATAAGTGATCCTCCCCTCCTGTGTGCAGCTAATGAACAAAATGAAGGAGGACACAAGTCGTGCGAAACAAGAGGACCTGCGCAAGAACAAGGAGATCGCCCAGCTGCGCAAGGCTTCACGCAAGCAGGAGACTTACATCCGCTCCCTGGAGGCAGAGAACCGCCTCAAGAATGTGGTGCTTAAGCGCAAGACGGAGGAGATCGCCACCCTAAAGAAGGCACCGAGGCATGGGCTGAGTAGTGTGGCTGCTGGACGCTTTAAGAGAAGTGAGTACGCCATGTTTTTAATCCCTTGCATTGGGTGGAGAGGGAGGGAGAGGCCGAGGATGAGATGGAGGGATTGAGTGGAGAGGTATATGAGAGAGGGTGAGTGCGTGCCGGGGGGAGGGCAGTGAATTGGCGGGGGACAGGGCAACATGGAGGCAATTTTGTTTGTGGCCACCCCTTATGAGATTAAGGCATCTGTCAATAGATAGATAGATAGACATTGGGTGGAGTCAGGATTCCAGGAACCTAAATGATATGTGAATGGCTGTGTGGCCTGTTTCATTAAGGGTGCTGTTGATTAGTTCTCCCTCTGTTATTTATTTATTTATTTATTTTTTTTTTTTGCGTGTGTGTGTGTGTCATCTCATTCTTAGGTGGGAAAAGTGGTTGGGATGATGGTGATGATGATGATGATGATAATGATGATGATGAAGAACTTGGTAGTCCTTTTTTAATCTTTAATCTTACTGTTGTTATGACTAAGGGACCACCAGGGCATAAAATCTTGGGGGTGGTATGATAACATGCAGACTTTCTTTTCAGTTTATAGCTTGTTTATTTCCTTCTCTCTGTCTCTCCTCCTTTCTCTATCAGACTTCCATCCCTTCCCCTGTTATATTCTTCCTATTTCCCTGAGTAGTTATTGAATCTGTTTATCTTTGTAGCTTAGTTATTTCCTCCTCTCTGTCAGACTTTCCTTCCCCTGTTATATTCTTCCTGTTTTCCTGAGTAGTCATCACATCTCTTTATCTCTCCCCCACCAGAAACCAACGCCAGCCTACAACAGTCAGCAACCTTCTCCCCAAAAGCGGCAAAACAGAAGTGGCAGACGCTGGAGCAGACCATAAACAAAGTGGCGTACAACAAGCAGACTGTCAGCAGCATGGAGAGGGACATGGAGAGGTGAGAGAGCAAGAGAGGAGGAATGTTGAGAGAGAGAGGGAGAGTGCGAGGAAAGGAGGGGGAAGGGAGAGGGAAGGAAGGGAGGAGGAAGGGAGAGGTTGGGAAGAAAGGAAGGAAGGAGGAAAAGAGAGGGTTGGAAGGAGAAGGAAAAGAGAGGGATAGAGGGAGGGAGAGAAGGAGAGAGGTAAGGAGAGAGAGAGGGATGGAAGGAGGAAAGGAGAGGGATAGAGGAAGGAACGGAAGGAAAGAGGAGGGGAGCTGATGATAGTCAGCAGCATGGAGAAGCGAGGGAGAAGAGGATGAAGATAGAGTTGGGAGGAGGAAAGGAGAGGGAAGGAAGGAGATATGGAGGGAGGGAAAAGGAGAGAGGAAAGGGGAAAAGAGAAGGAGAAATGAGGAGGGAGGGATTGGAAAATAGGTATGAGTGCCAGGTGAGAGAGGATGAGATTTAGAAATGAACTTATGAGTGAGGCAGGGAAATGAGAAAGGAGATGCGCTAAAACATTGCAGCTGCAGGGGTGTGAATATGTTCAACCAGGTAATGAAAGCTGGTGAGAGGATGTGGGAGAGCGTGGTTAAGGAGAGTGAAAATTGATGAGATGCAGTTTGTATTTGATGTCAGGCAGGAAGGAAAAATTTGGGGAGAAAAAGAAGAGAATTCAGGTTATTTTATGTGGATTTGGAGATCATACAGTGGACAGTGAGGATGTGAGGACTGGAAGAGCGGCTCGAATGTGTGGTTCCGGTAATGAAAAGAAATAAGTGTTGAGAAACGTTTGCTTGAGTGGGTGAATTAGAGATTGAAGAGTTTACAGTAAAGGTCAGGTTTGCACCAGGGATCTGTCTCTGAGTCCACTTCTATTTATCATGGTGTGTGGGATTTGTGAGATTTTGGTCAGGGTTGTCATGAGCTTTGTTGTATGCAGAAGAATTGGTGCTGATTGCAATGAGGGTGCTGGGAAGATAAGTGGAGAGATAATGTGCAATCTAAGGATGTGAGAGAGAGTGAGGAAGACGGAGGTTATGGTTAGTGAAATGAACAGAGGTTCGTTGGTGGAAAGTGGTCATTGCTTTGTACCACATGCAGGAAAGGGGTTGGTAGTATCTGTTAAGTAATTCCGTTAAGTGTGGTAGTTTTGTAGGGTGGATGTGTATCAGATTATACTCTTTTCATCTTAACTTGGCCCAAATTTTCATTCTTTTGCAGCTTATGTTGCACAGTGGCAAATAGTGCTATGGCCCTATATCTTTCCATGGTATCTCATCTTAAACGTCAGGACCAACTTGCCTAGCCCTGGGCTCCTACACTCCTCATGGGGCAGCGTAGGATTGGATGATGGATGGATGGATGGTATCTCTTCTTGACTAGCATCATTTCTAAGGGTTAATCTGTCGTTACAAGTCAGCATGTAAGATGGAGAGATGGTAATAATAGGCCAAGTTAGAGTAAAAGGAGTACAGTATTGTGAAAGGTAGATTGCCGAATGTAACCATGTGAAGGTGTTTAATTTACGAGGGAGATCACATGGTTTAGCCAAGGGTGGAGAAGCGTGATGATGATGATGATGATAACCACATAACAGTCTGAATATTGTACAGCATGGTGGTTTAATGGGTAATTAAGTTGCTCCAATCGGAATGAGCCTGTGTAGGTTTATATCCAAGGGGTGGTCGGGGTTTATTGCTCACGTAACGCCACTCAGGGATGAGTGTGGCTGGTCACTCTCATCTTAAATGTTAGGACCAACTTGCCTAGCCTCGGGCTCCTACACTCCTCATGGGGCAGCATAGGATTGGATGATGGATGGATGGATGGATGGATTAGGTGTGTCAGTATGATGGTACATGTATTTTATTGTTGCTTCTGCCGGATTAGTGACTGAACTTTGGGGATGCCTCTCATACTGAAGGGATTCGAACATGTTTTCTAGTAGCTGTATGACCAAGTAACTTTTTTTTTTTATTATTATTATCATTATTATTATTATTTTTACAACCAAACAATTTTTACTTAGCCCAGGAAATATATCTAGTAGTCTTTCAGTCTATAGAATATGTTACACTGTCCTCTGCCATCAGACTGCTCTCTCTCCAACTCACATCCCCTCACTTGTATACCTCTCCATCCCAAGTGATGATGGGGCTGATTTCTAGCCTTTGGTTCCTTCTTCCTTGTGTAAAAAAGTAAATAAATAAATAAATAAATAAGGCTGAATTTCAACTCAAAATCTTTGTCTGAGGGTTGCAAAATTAAGGATGTTGTTTGTGACAGTTAAGGGAGCTTCCTAACACCTCTTCCTTGGCTATTTATTTTTGGCTGTAGCTGGTTGATATTCTTTGTACATCATTAATACAGAGTTGGACGATATTGGAAGGATGTATATAACACAGACATGTTTTATTTGGCTCAGAAAGAGGTCTTGCACTAAGTGGGGTTAAAAAAAAATGGATGGACATTTTTAAAAACTGCTTAATAATTGTTTGTAGTTGTATAGATGATTTGTTTTTATTTAAGTAATATTAATGCTTGCAGAATTTAAACTTGTCTTGCATGAATGACTGCATTTTAAGATTTTTTTTTACACATTTTTTTAAAGAGCTTAATTTTTTGTAGATTTTTAGCATACTGTATACACGGTGTTCTTATAAGAAAATTGATGCATGCAGAATTTAAATTTTGTTGCATGTTGTAAAGTGCTTTTCAATAATAAGTCACTGTTAAGTATAATGTACACTCTTGGGAGATATATATTATTATTAAAAGAACATACTGATGAATGCTGAATTTCAAACTGCAGCATCTTTATTGACTGCATGTGGTAAAATGCTTTAAAGTAATTGTAAGACACTCTCTCTTAAGTCTTTCCCTCTCATGGATTTATTTGTGGTAAGTGTTAGTGTTCTAAAATTACAGTACTGTACAGTATTACTAAATGTACATGATTGGGATTAGCTGTTGAAATATTAGTGCCCTTCATCAGTGGAATGCAAAGTACAGTATATACAGTAATGCACGTTTAAAAATTTGTATGAGCCTTTTGGAAAACCTGTAGTTGTGTGTGATGAGTTTTAGGTGTCAGGGAGTTGGAAAAATATAGTTCTATAGATGCAGCGCACGTCTCTGAGGTTGTCATTATCGCACCCTGGCAACCTACCATTCAAAAGTACGTATCATATCATACACAAATCATATTATTATGCATGAATATATTATACAAGAATATTATTATACACGAACATATTATACACGAATCACACACGTCTCATATTATATACGAAATGGGACGCACTTTTGAATGGTAGGTTGCCAGGGTACGATAATGACAACCTCAGAGTCGTGCGCCGCAACTCTAGTGACGTGTATGTGTGGTGTATTAGAGCTGTTTGTATTTTTGAGTAATGCTTTGGGTTTGCATGGTAAATTTAACCTATTCTTTACAGTACTGTCTTGTATTTTATTCTTGCTGCCTCCAGATAATTTTACTCAGCATATGAGAGATTTTTTAAAATTAATGGGCTAGTTGTAAGCTAAACTCCTTGACTTGAACTGTCTCCCTCTCTCTGTATTTCCTACTGCCTTTGATCTTCAGTCCTTCAAATGCATTGTGTTCAGGCATCTTGAAATGAACAGATCCTGAATTTGACCCTCTATTAGCTTGGTTTTGTTTTTTCTTGGAGGGAACAATTTGCTGGGTCCTGGCCTTTGGTTCCTTCTTCCTTGCATTAGAGGAAAAAAAATATATATGAAAGGTTTCCCATACGCTGAATCTATCTATCTATCTATTGCCAGACGCCTTAATCCCGTAAGGGGTGGCCACAAACAAATCACCTCCATGTCGCCCTGTCCGCCGCCATTTCATTTCCCTGCTCCCGCACACGCCCCCCTCTCTCATATACCTCTCCACTCCATCCCTCCATCTCATATTTGGCCTCCCCCTCCCTCTCCCCCCCTCCACCACACTCACACACACTCACCTCGTCAGTCTCTCACTCTTTATCCTCTCGACAATAACACGAATATGTTGTTCATCTGAAATTGAACCCAGTGGACTGTATGCTGAAGTTTGTGTTAATCTTGTGCATCAGCATTCAAGATGGGGAGATGACACTTTGACATGTAGATAAAGTGAACAAAGTACTGTATAGTGATAATTAGCCCCAGCCAGTCATACAATTCACAACAATTTAACCCCTTCTGCCAGAGATTATTATTATTATTATTATTATTATTAATGTTATTATTGATGTTATTATTATTATTATTATTATTATTATTTATTGTTGTTATTATTATTAGTTTTTTATTATTTTATTTTTAGATGTTTAGTTATTAATTTTATGCTTTTGTTCTGCTTTATGTTGGATGATTTTGTTCAGTGTAGGAGTGTTTTTTTTTCCAATGAGAGCAGTAGATGTAGCTGTCATGAACGCCACCAAACTGAGAGGCCTTTTGTAGTGTGAATATACAGTCTGGGAAGAGGAGAAGAAAATACAGACGTGTACCATGAGGGACAGGTTGACGAATGAAGAAGTGAAGGAACGTTGTGGGGTGGATGTGAATGTGATTGAGAAAATTAGGAGAATTACACTGAGGTGGTTTGGAGACGTGGAGAGAATGGAGAATGAAAGACTGACTAAGAGTGTGTATGTAGGTGAGGTGGAGGGAGGGAGAGGGAGGGGTAGACCGAGGATAAGGTGGAGGGATGGAGTTGAGAGGTATATGAGGGAGGGGGGAGTGAGTTGGGGAGAGGGTAGTCAAATGGTGGGTGACAGATTGATTTGGAGGCGTTTTGTCTGGGGCCACCCTTTGCGGGATTAGGGCATCGGTCTATAGATAGATAGATAGATGGATAGATAGACTATGATTGAAGGTGTCAGCAGTGGGTATAATGACTCAGTAGCAGTTGTTGTCATTAAACTCTTGGCTGTTGAAGAGCCTGCCTGAACTTAATTGAATTATTTGGTGGTTGGAAGAATTAAATAATAATAATAATAATAATAATAATAATAGTAATAATGAAATAATACTGCGAGTTAATAATAATAATAATTTAATAATTGTCATTGGGAAAAGGTTGATGGAGGCTATTTTTCATCCGTTCAGTAGGAGGTGGATGGTTAATCTTGTCCCAGGGAGGTACTAGCATAGGACTGGTGTGGCACTAAAACCCTAGTAGTTGCCTTGCACAGCACTCTCAGGCGGGGAACTCAACAGTATTCACACAGTTAAAATACAGGCAGAGAATAATACAGATACATATCACTCCTACACAACTACAGTCAGTTTCTTAGGATAGACCAGACTCATTAGCTTTGGATGACAGCAGACCAAGGAGAAGGAAAGCTTTCATTACAGTCTCAAGGCTGTAGGTAAGGAAGTACTGTCTGAAAAAGAATAAATATATAAATAAATTTATGTCAAGCTACAGGACGTGATGAAAGTTTTGCTGGCGTATCAGATAGAGCCAGGATTCCAGGGGCTTGAATGATGAGTGACTGGAAGCGTGGCCCATTGGACTTGGCAATCTTGGGCTGTCTGGATGTTGTTACTCCTCACCTTGCCCTAGGGTGGGAAAGGAGGTCTGGGTGATGATGATGATGATGATAATGATGATGATGGGCAGGACATGTAGCACTAAATGGGATAATGAAGGCAGTACCCAACACCTTCCAATTAAAGAGTGTTCCTTAAGAAAAAGCTGAATACTGTCATGTGGATTTAGCAGCATTGAAAAAAAAAAAAAAAGAAAGAAAAGAAAGAAAGAAGAGAAAAGAAAGTATTGAAAATGTTGGTAAAATAAGAATACTTACACATGCATCGTAAATTTAAAAAAAAAAAAGTAATTGTATTGAAAATGTTGGTAAAATAAGGAAACATACACATGCATTTTAAATTTAAAATAAAATAAAGTAGGTGGCCAGTGCTAGGCTGTTGTAGTGCAGTGTGCTTCATCTTGTGTTTAAAAAAGTAAGGATACTCTTTGTTGTTACTGTTCTGGCTTTGTTCATGCAGGCTTGTAATTGCTTTATGACTGCTTATGTAGACATGTGACTGGTTTGTACATTGTTAGCATGTAGTGTTACCTCTTATAGTTTATTGGTTGTACAGTAGCTTATTTTCATAGTGTGTTTACCTATTTGTATTTACCTATTTGTAGTATACAGGAATTGAGCAATGCTCGTGTTTTCTTGTCTCCATATCCACATTTAACAAGTCTACTTTTACACACATGAATGTTTTTCTCATGCACCACCTCTTTGTCTAAGTCGTTCCAAATATTTAAGTATTTACCTAATATACCTAATTGTGATATACACGGAATGTACTATGCTCGTGGGTTTCTGTCGCTGTTTCTCAATAAGTCAAATTTAGCTTTAAACTCGTTCAAGTTTTTAGACTGGATGATCTCTTTGTCCAGGCTATTCCATAAGTCTATACTTCTGTAAGGAAAGCTATATTTCTTGATATCCTTCAAGCAGCTTGACTTTTTCAATTTCATTCCGTGTCCTCTTGTTGCTCTCTTATCCCATACAAACAGATCTTCTTTGTCGATTTTATCAACTCCCACCATGGTCCTGAACACTGCAATCATGTCTCCCCTCTTTCTCCTTTCCTCTAAGGAAGGCAAATCCAGTTTTTCCAGCCTCTCTCTGTATGACAGGTCTGTCAGACTGGGGACCATCTTGGTTGCTGTTCTTTGTATTCTCTCAATCTTGTTTATATCTTTCTTCTTGTGTGGTGACCACACTACCGCTGCATATTCTAACTTGGGGTGGATCATGGCCACTATCAATTTTTTCATCATCTCCTCATCTACTGTATATAATGAAATGCTACTCTTATGTTAGT
>NC_136968.1:1238538-1263538 GCF_032717465.1 Coenobita brevimanus | reverse complement strand
CTTTTTTCTCTCCTTCCTACCATCCTTCCATTCTTCTGTTCTTCTGTCCTCCCTTTCCTATTTTTCTTTTCTTCCTTGCTTCCTCCCTTTTTTCTCTCCTTCCCTCCTTCCTTTCTTCCCCCCTTTTTTCTCTCCTTCCTTCCTCCCTTCCTTCTCTATACTTTTTCATTCCTTCCTTCCTTCCATCCCTCTCTACACCTTTCGTTCATTCCTTCTTTCTCTGCACTTTTCGTCCTATCTGTTCCTTCTTTTGCACTTTCACTCCTCCCATCTTCCCATCCCTCCTTTCCTGACCCTCATACGCACCCCATAACCCACTCTTCTCTGTTTTATTTCGTGGCACAGATGGAACAAACAACCAGTGTACAGGAACAGCTTCTGGCGCACGTCCTGGGTGACAAAGACATGGAGGTTTACAGTCTAATGAGCTCGTTAGTGGCAGCCGAGGACAACACACCCGCGTCCACAGAATCGTCTCGCTCCAACTCACCGACAGATGGGTAAGTCACCACCGCCATGGTGGGTAAAGCAGGGAGAGAGAGAATGAGTGTGGCAGAGAGAGAGTGAGTGAGTGTGAGTGGATCCATTTTACTTGTGAGGTGGAACTTGTGACAGAGAGAGAGAGAGAGAGAGAGAGAGAGAGAGAGAGTGTGGGTGTGGGTGGATGGTTTTTGCTTGTGAGGTGGGGCGTGTGGCAGAGAGAGAGAGAATGATCATGGGTGAATGGTTTTTGCTTGCGAGGTGCAGCTTGTGGCAGAGAGAGAGAGTGTGGGTGGATTTGCCTGTGAGCTGGAGTTTGTGGGAGAGAGTGTGGGGTGGATGGTTTTTGCTTGTGAGGTGGGGCTTGTGGCAGAGAGAGAGGGAGAGTGAGTGTGGGTGGATGGATTTTATTGTGAGGTGGAGCATGTGGGTGGATGGTTTTGGCTTGTGAGGTGGGGCTTGTGGCAGAGAGAGATTGTGGGTGTTGATTTTTGCTTTTGTGGGTGGGTGGTTTTCGATTGTGAGGTGGAGCAGAATTCAAAATAATAAATAGTTGTTAGTGTGGCCCCAACCTCATGTGGACTTAAACCCAGTGGACGGCAGGCTGAAGTTGCCCATATCATGTAATCCATGGTGGATAGGAGTGGAGCTGAGGGATATTCTTATAACCATCACAGTTGCCCAGCTAAATCAGTGCCACCACATAAAGGATGGTTAAATCAGTACCACCACATGAAGGGGTCCCTCTCTAGGCCTTTGGTTCCTTCTTTCTTGCATAAAAAAAATAAACATGATTTGCAATTTGCACTGTTTGATGGCTCCCTTGAATTACCTCATCTTTCCATACAAGTGGGCTGACGAATTTGTTGAAACTGGTACTGCAATTCAGCTTTGTGTGGAATTGGCTAGTTTTTGTAATTTCCTGTATGCCTAATGTAAATATGAATGTAAAAAAAGGTTACATAATGAGGACCTACTGAAATTTACAGTTATGTATTTTTTATTTTTATTTATTTATTTTTTTTTTTTGAGAGGGGAGGGGAATATCATGATCATACTGTTTTTTTTTTTTTTTTTTTTTTTTTTTTTTATATGATAGAACTGGACCACTTGCACTACTTGAACACTAAATTTTCTTTGGCTAGTATACACTGAGATCTATTTATAACGTAGTGATGAGTCTCCTTGGTTACTTATCTCAGTCATCAACTGGGCTGGAAGGGTTAGGGATATATGTCAGATAATAAGTGCTGTATGGGTTAATTATTTTGCTCTATATTGCAGCATTTCATCATTTTGGCTCCTACAGTCACGGCGCATGCTTCTGAGGTTGCCATTATCGTACCCTGGCATCCTAATTGTCAACAGTGTGTCTTGCAAGAGGGGAACAAGTCAAGAGTGAGAGCAGTGGAAATGAGTTACTTGAGAGGAGCATGTGGAGTGACGTGGAGGAACAGGTTGACGAATGAAGAAGTGAAGGAACGTTGTGGGGTGGATGTGGATGTGGTTGAAAAGATTAGGAGAAATACACTGAGGTGGTTTGGACATGTGGAGAGAATGGAGAATGAAAGACTGACTAAGAGGGTGTATGTAGGTGAGGTGGAGGGAGGGAGAGGGAGGGGTAGACCGAGGATGAGGTGGAGGGATGGAGTTGAGAGGTATATGAGGGAGGGGGGGATGAGTTGGGGGGAAGGTAGTCAATTGGTGGGTGACAGAGTGACTTGGAGGCGTTTTGTCTGCGGCCACCCTTTGCGGGATTAGGGCGTCGGGCTATAGATAGATAGTGTCTGATTTCTGATCATGTTATACATAAATCATATTATTATACACGACCATACACACGAATCACACAAGTATCATATTATACATAAAATCGGAAGCACAGTTAACTGGTAGGTTGCCAGGGTACGATAATGACAACCTCTGAGTCATGCGCCGCAACTATGATATTCCAGCGTTGCAGTATTCTGGCTTACCAATGTTCTTGTGTTCTTTTATCATATCATTCTGGCTTCTTGTACAGTATTGCAGTTTGCCAGAATTCATGCCTCCTGGAAATCTGGAAAAAGTTGCTGGAAGAATGTAAAAATACTGGAATATGTGGCTCACAGGGGGAGTACTAACCAAAGGAAATGGATTGTCAAAGTTATATTTGGGTTGAACATGGAAAGTAAAAAAAAGGAAAATTGGCTTCATTCTAGTGAGCTAATTCTCATATACTATTCCACTAATTTAGTCTGGTCCTAGCTCTAGAATAGGCCGTGTCTACAATTACATAAAATTGGCTTGTGGCAGCTGGAATGAAGTTTAAAATATAATAGTACTGAAAGGGTTAAAATATACTGTATGTTGTTTGGAAAAGAGGTCTGGATGATGATGATGATGGTGACAATGATGATGATTGATGACGACGATGATGGTGATGATGATGATGATGATGATGGGTCTGCCATAGTTTTTATTATTGGTTTAAAATACATACTGTTGGGAAAAGAGGTCTGGATAATGATGATGACGGTGATGACGATAATGATGATGATGTTGATGGTGACGATTATGATGGTGATGATAATGATGACGATGGGTCTATTTTTATTTATTTATTTATTTATTTTTTACTAATTAAAGGACCAGTCAGCCTGTTCTCTTACCAGCATCTCCGAGTGTGACACTGTCCTTCCCTCCCTCCTCTCCTCCTCCACCACCTCCTCCGTCTCTTCCTCTCTCTCCATCTCCCCCACACCCCACTGTCTCTCATGCCATCCCAACCTCTTTATTTATTTTTTTTAACCATTAATTATTTTCGTAATGCTGTGTACTGCATATTTTTTCTTTATTTTATTATTATGTTATTTTTTCACCCATAATTGCTTGATATTTTATTTATTATTATTATTTTTTACTCATTATTTCCCTGGTTATTTGTGATTCATATTTGATTTGAATTTTCCTGCCTTTCTCTGGTATTTATTTTTGTGCTTGGCTTTTACACATACGGTATTACTACTGCGGTATGCGTTTTTCCTTCCTTCCTATTGTATGTGTGTGTGTGTGTGTGTGTGTAAATTATGGCTTGGATTTATTGTGCGTTGATGCTTTTGGTAATTTTGATACCCTCCATTTCAACAACTAACATTTTTCAAATCTCTCCATAATTATGTCGTTTTGCATATCGTTTTGCTTATTTAATGCAATTCAAACCTCCATGTTATTGTATTTTAATTTGCATACCTATTTTTGCCATATATTTTCCATCTATACTCTTCATATCTATCATTTACTGTTCCTTTTTTACTTTTTCATACTTGATAAATTTCACACTATTTTAACTTCTGTCGTCACTTTTGAATGTTTACTTTTGAATTTTTTTTATGCATTTTGTCGTGAATGTAACTTCCTGCTTTGCCCTTGTATTTATTTGTCAATACCTAATGCATAATGACAATTATTTGAATTCTTCTGGCATTTACCCCATTTTTAAAATTTGATGGTTATGTTGTCACTCCTTTCTCTTGCTTTTTGACATTTATTTTGAATTCTGTTTCTGCTTTTGACAATTTATCTTTGAATACTTGCTGCATTTTGATGATCGTTTGAATTCTTTGGGCTTCTGTCTCATCAAATACTTGATGGTTATTCTGCCATTGTCTCTCTGCTGTCACTGGTTACTGACACACACACACACACACACACACACACACACACACACCTTATCCGCTATGTAGAGTCCTGCACGGCTCCCCCCGCCCCTTAGAGGACTCTGCCTGCCTGCTGCTTTTGTGTCTGGTGCTGCTGCATGTGGTTGACCGGCTGGCACAGCAGCTACTGGCACTCATAGCCTCCATACTGTCGTGACGTCTGTAGCATCCCAGCTTGGCGGTCCTTCCTGTTTCAAATATTCCATCCTGCCACCACTGACTGAGCATGTATGAAGCGTGTGATTGATACTGTACTGGTTGGTGTGGGCTTATGAGGCTCCCAAAACCCTTTCCCTTACCAGTTATAGTCAGCGTATAGCCTGTTAATATTCTCTGTTGTGTTGTTTATGCAATTTATTGCCGTATTATAGATATTGGTAACCTACAAGAGAATATTGAGATGTTATATGTGAAGTAAGTTTTGGAAAGAGGTGCCTTAGGAGCCTTCCAAGCTGACAAGAATATGGTCCCAGTTTATGTGATTTACCTTGCTGTGGGGGAGCAGATTGTTACTGAGCTGACAGATGCTTGGATTTTTTTGTGGACATCACCCCTCACATGATGCAGCATGAGGCAACAGATAAAAAGACTAGTAAACCTGAATCACATCAAAATGTTGGGTGATTGTAGATCAGCTAAAGTTATGTGTGTAATAGTTCTTGGTGTTCCCGTGTATTCCCTGCATGATGTGAGTGAGTGTATGGAGTGGGAGTAGGGGGCTGGACCTCCACTTTTTTTTTTTTTTTTTTTTTTTGAGTATGGATGTGGCAGCTTCACCACCCAGCACCTGTGTTGCCTGCAGTCTTGTGCTTCCCACACCAGAGGAGGGGGGGATTGTACGTGGGACTTCCTCTGCTGTTCACACAGCTGAGTTTTTGTGAGAATTAAAGACAAGATTACTTGACATTGTGGAAAATTCATCATGATTTTTGTTCCTAAAACCTGGGGGATGCAGGAAATTAATATGAAGTCAGGTTAAAGTTCAGTAATCATCAGCAGAGTCAAGATAGATGTAGATGTGTCCTGATCTCCACGTACTGGTAACCTTCACTTGACATCGCACCTTGGAGAGAATGTATGAAGTTGTTGCCATTGTTGTTTTGGCCCCAGGCTCGTCGGGACATGAACCTGGTGGATTGCAGGTGGACGTTGCCCATCTCCTGCAGTCCACCATCCTCTTAATGGGGAATAGGAAGGGAGTTGATGAACATTTTTACAACAGCTGCCTGGTTCATTGCTGTGTGAAAGTTTCCGTCTCTAGCGCTATGTGTAACAGTAACTGGGTGAAACATGTACAGTACAAAGACCTCAGGGTTATGGCAGTTGACCAGGATGCTGCTGGAGACCGCATGGTGGAGACAGATGCCGTCAAGTGAAGAATAAAAAAATATAGAAGGCTGACCCATGCAGGCATAGAACATGGTTTTACTATTTGTATTTATGCTTGTGTGTGTGTGTGTGTGTGTGTGTGTGTGTGTGTGTGTGTGTGTGTGTGTGTGTGTGTGTGTGTGCTTGCATGTGTACATGTTTCAGTTTTGCATAATTGTAAAGCCATCTTATCATGGGCCTAATTATTATTATTATTATTATTATTTATTTATTTTTTTTAACATTTAGTAACAAAGCAGTACACACTTAGTTCACCATTTTAGCAAGACTTCCCGATTTTCAAAGGGAAGTTAAGTGACCATCAACACAGATATGACCTAAATTCTGTCTGAAATAGAGTAGTGTTTGAATGACTATAGGCAATGGAAACTTGGTGTATAGTTGTGATGATGATGATGATGATGATGGTGGTGTTTATGATGGTGGTGATGATGATGATGATAGTGATGTTGATGATGATGATGATGATGAAGTTTCCTACACCAGCTGGGCTACTTTTAAATCTTGAAGAATGCTTGGGCTGAGATAGGTGTAGTTTGGCTATGTTATGCCCCCACAGGCTATGTTTCCCTGCTCCTGGGCTATGAAGTGTGTCACCTGGGCTAGCTCTGGTCTGTGCACGCTAGATTTTTGCTAGATTTAGTTACTATCAGCCCTCTTTAGAAGTCATGGTCGTGTTGCAAAGTATTACAACTTTTTAAGGTAGTGTAGCAAAATATCACAGCTTTTTAAGGTACTGTTGCAAAATATTACAACTTTTTAAAAGTACTGTTGCAAAATTTTACAACTTTTTAAGGTAGTACTGCAAATTATCACAACTTTTCAAGGTACTTTTGCAAATATTGCAACTTTTAAAAATAGTGTTGCAAAAATCATAACTTTTTAAGATAGTGTTGCAAAATATCGCCTTTTTTTTTTTTTTTTTTTTTTTACAATTGGTGCTGTAAATTGGGGGGGGGGGATAGGAAATCAGACTTACAGTCACTCGTGGAACTGCAGTTGTTTTTTTTTTTTTTTCTAATTTAAAATGAAACGAAATGAATGTACACTCAAACCTCAATTTAAGGGACTAAATGGGAAATCAATTTGTCCCTTACTTGAAAATGTCCATTGTTTTACCACATATAAAGACAGTCTTATTATGAAATGCAATGATTGTTTCACTTTTCTAACTTATTTATGTGATTATGAATATTCTTTTACAGGTACTGTATAAAGAAACATATTAATGTGTATAACCTAGACATTACGTATAATTTTTGAATGGTCTTGTCCGTTTGTCAGGTAGAATATGGAGTCCCTTAAATCCGAAATCCCTTAAATGGAGGTCTCTTAAATCGAGGTGTGAGTGTTCTATAGATTTGATGCCAAAAATGTGTCAAAAAAAGGTGACTTCTAAAGAGGACTTAGTATAGCTGGGGTAATGTTAAAGTTTGGCCATTTTTTAGTTATCATACAAGGCTCCCTAACATCTGTTCCTAACCAGTTTATTTCCACCTACAATAGAGATATTCTCATTTGTTATTTTTGACATTTGGATGATAGTATTTTCAAATTATTATTATTGTGACCTGTAGATGAATTTATATAGCTTAGGAGAGAGATTTAGAACTGGGGGAGTTAGTTATAGTCTTTATTAATCCCTTCACCATGAGCCTTGACTGAGATCATTACTTTGTCTGTTAATAGCACAGAATATATTAAAATATACAGCATTCTACTGAAATGGCTAATATTCCCTTGTATGTTACTTTGGTATAAAAATAAAATACCAGTAATAATAATAATGATAATAATAATAATCAATCTATCTATTGCCAGGCACCTTAATCCCGCAAGGGGTGGCCACAAATAAATTGCCTCCATGTCTCCCTGTCCCCTGCCATTTCAGTGCCCTCCCCCCAGCTCACCCCCCCCCCCTCTCTCATATACCTCTCCACTCCATCCCTCCACCTCATCCTCCAGTTAAGAATATCAGTTGTATGAAAAAAAAATGTACAATTTTGAAGTGCATTTTTGACTTTTACCGAGGATTTTCTGTATGCGAAATAAACCACTAAGGAATAGGTGTTAGGGAGCCTCCTTTAAGCCTACAAGAATACTGCCCTGTAGAAGCATGTTGAGTTATTATATATTGTTTTTTCTCTCCCTTCCCTCCCTCCCTCCCTCCCTCCATCCCTCTCTCCGTCCCTCAATTATTTGTTCTCTCTCTCTCTCTCTCTCTCTCTCTCTCTCTCTCTCTCTCTCTCCCTCTTATCTTAATATCTGTTTTCTCCATTCCCTCTCTTTTATCTTTCCCTCCATTTCTCTTCTTTCTTTGTCTTCTCTCTCTCTCCGTTTCTCTTCTCGCTGTATCTCCTTCTCTCTCTCTCTCTCTCTCTCTCTCTCTCTCTCTCTCTCTCTCATGCATGTACACGTATGATTGTATGTCTTTTAAACCCTGCATGTCACTGTAATCACCCTTAATGCATTTACACATAATTCTTCTGTTTGTAAATATTTATGTATGTGATGTTAAAACGTATGTCTGTGTTTTTTTTATGTTTTATCCCCATGTTTTATTGTGTTTTTACATTGTTTGGTCTCCCAATTAATTTGCTTCCACTCCTATGGCCTTCGTAATATGTCTGTTTCTTTGTCTTTTTGTCTGGTAACTCTCGTGTTTTGTTTTCTTGCTCATTAACCCCGTAACTCTGTGTTGTGTTGTGTTTCTTGCCCTCTCTCTCTCTCTCTCTCTCTCTCCTTCCTGTACTGTACATCCTTCTTTCTCTCTTCCTCCTTCCCTTCATTATTCCTTCTCTTCATCTCTGCATTCTTCCTATACATCCTCCCTTCTCTCTCCCTCTTTCCTTCCCTTTCTTCCTCCTTTTCTCTCTCTTTACTTTCTTCCTGTACATCCTCCCTTCTCTCCCTCTTTCTGCTTTCTTCCTTTGCATCCTTCCTTCTCTCTCGCTCTTTCCTTCCCTTCGTCCCTCGGTCCCTCTCTCCCTTCGCCACCCAGCCTGCCTGACTCCACTGCCACAAGCGTCATCTATTCCTCCGACTCGCTCCAAAGGCGTGACAAGGCGCGGCGCAAGGCAGCCACCACACAGGATATGTTGTTTACCTCCGTCACCACCGAGCGCAACGGCAACGGCAGCAGCGGCACAGACACGGGGGTGGCCGCGGATCGACTCTCTGCTGGCTCGGTTAAAGTCCAACAGGATAGAGTCGGCGGGGAACATACAGGTAGCATCCTATACCCCGTTTACTTTAACTTGGCCTAAAACTACCATTTATAATTACATGTACTCAGCTGTAACAAAGGATTTACTCAGGAATATAATACTTGTCACAAAATAATATAGAAGGGATGTAGGGCTGAAAAATTTGTCTCATTGTAGTACTGAGGTGTGTGAAATATGCTTTTAAGAACAGAAACAACCACTAAATTAAAAGTAATGAACCATGCTTATGTTAGTTAAACATGCCAAAATAGCATAATATATATTTATTTAATATAAAATGGAACAAAATCTTTAAAAATTGATGCTTCTTCAGTGACTGGATCATGAAACTGGCCATCTGTTATCTTGTTTTTGTTTTTTCTTGGAGGAAACATTTTTGTGGGCTCCTGGCCTTAGGTTCCTTCTTTCTTGCATTAAAAAAAAAAAAAATCCACCTAGCCATATATGCTTATACCAGGAAATACTAATAAACAGTTCTGGTTAAAGTTTAGACCAGCACAAGAGAAAAGGCTTGAGGAATATAAATATTTTTGTGTGTAATAGACACACATCTCAGTGTCTTACTTAAGAGTGCCCTCAGCTGGTCCTCTCATGTTAGATCACTTGCTAAAACCACCTCAGAGAAACTTGGATTATTGTACAGAGTCCGTAACTTCTTCACTGACGAGCAGTTAGCTATAATTTATAAGTCATGTGCGCTCTCAGCTTGAATACTGCTCACCCTTGTGGAATGAATATGGAGAGGTTGCATTAAGACAACTAGACAAAATTCAGAACAAAGCTGTTAGAATTATTAACAACCCTGCCATTACAAATAAACTACCTCCCCTGCAAGTAAGAAGGAATGTTGCCTCCCTTGCATTATTTTACAGATATTTTTTTGGCAAATGCTCAGATGAAGTTGCATCCATGGTGCCACCTCTCCATTCCTTCCCTCATGCTACACAGGCATCTGATAGCGCTCATGACTGGAATGTCACTGAGCCGTATTGCAGCACTTCTGCCTATCAGAATTCTTTCATTCCCTGAACTGCATCTCTTTGGAACTCGCTTCCCCAGAGTTGTTTCCCTCCAAACTTCAACCCACAGCTGTTCAAGTCTAACTGTTACAGATATTTTATGAACAGAGGACACCAGTAATCTGGTGTATGGATTAGTTTTTTATTCATTTGTTTTTCCTTCCTCTTTTCTGTTATTTAAAAAAAAAAAATGTAAATTTGAGTGTCTGTAAAAGGATATCTGTTTAACATCTTGAATCTGATGGTGTATTCTATTGTTTTTATTTTCTTTGGAGAAATTTTCTAGTGAAGGTGTCAGTGAACTCCCTATCTAACCCTCTAGTTTTTAAAATTTTTCCCTGAGTTGAATGAAAAATAAAAAAAATAATAAAAACTATTAAAAACTAAAAAGGATGTCACCTGGATTCAAGAGGGTAAGAAGGCTGATATACGCCTTTCACTTCAACCTGGCCTAAAATTGCTGCTTCTCTCTCTTATACATTGAGGTATAACACTAGAATAACACTAGAATGAGGTGCTAGTCACAAAGAAGAGGTATGGGAAGGATGTAGAGCCATAGCATTATTATTTTATTCATTCATTCATTCATCATCCAATCCTACATTGCCCCATGAGAAGCGTTGTATTTGTTATTATTATTTTTGTTTTACTATTGAGCTGCAAAAGGACGAAAATCTGGACCAAGTAAAGGTAAAAGAACTGTTACCTGTACTAGCAGGGTTGGACCGCAGTGCCAGTCAGGGTATGATGGAGCGAGTGGACCGGATGGGGCTGATGGACCGGTCGCTGGAACGAGGGGGGGACCGCATGGAACGGTCAACGGATCGGATGGCCACCAGTCTGGAGGGTACGCTGAGTGACGATGGACAGCTGATGCCGCCACCATCATCCCGGGCATTCCCACGGGTCACATCAGCACCTAACGCCCTCAAGTGAGTCAACAGTTTTTTTCACATTTTTTATTATTATTATTATTTATTTATTTTTGCCCAGCTCTTGAAACTTAGGTATGCCATGGTAAAACAAGGTCTCTATTTATTTATTTTTTTATTTTTCTGAATCTGCGTGTTGATGAGGCTAGAACTGATAGGCAAAATTTAAGTTAACTTCTTTTTCTCAGGGTATATACTAAGTTTGTTGCATGTTTTTCTGTGTTTTACTTTTCACTTTGTTTTTCTCTGCAGGATATTGAAGCAGAATTTTTAGTGTTTTGTGAAGGCTGAGTTTTGCCAATTATGTCAAAGCAGTTCAGGTGTCTGGTTAGGTTTGATTAGGTGAGGGTTGGTTAGGTTAAGTTACATTAGGTTTAGTTTGGTGTGGTTCACTGTGGGTAGGCATGATTAAGTTCAGTTTGGTTGGTCTGATATAGGAAGGGTGGGTTGAAATTTGGTTTGATTTGGTTGGAATAGAAGAAGGGTTGATTGAATTTGGTTTGATTCAGTTGTGTTAGGGAAAATATTTGGTTGGAATAGAAGGAGAGTTGATTAAATTTGGTTTGGTTTAGGTTTGTTAGGTAAAATATTTAGGTTAGGTTTTGCAAATCTGGACTTCAGTGGTTTAGACTAGGCAGCATCCAGTTCATTCCAGCTGGCCAAGGTTGAATGACATCACCTCCACCACCGCCATATCATTGTAAGTATGTTTACATTTGGACTGCTGCAGCAGATATAGGTGGGTATTATTTATTCATGGTAGTCTTTATTAGTTTATTTCTTTACAGTCAGTATTCAATGTCTGTCCAGGATGAGGTTATTTTACAGTAAGTATGAGTTACTGTGATGCCCGGTGGTGTAGTGAGGTAAGGCACTCCAACTGGATGTGGCCCATGAGAGTTTACATGTAATGGATGGTGGGGGTCATTCCTCACGTAATGCCACTCAAGGACAGGTGTCTGGTCATGCACCGTAAATATCAGGTCTAGTCAGCCCAGCCCCAGACCTCCACACTGGGGATAATGAAGGCTTGGATGATGGATTAGTAGAATGTTACACTGATCATTTAGGTATAATCAAAAGCAGTATTCAGTCACCCCTTAGTAGTCAAAGTCGGGTCCAGTGAACAACAAAATGAATGCAAAAAAGGGATGAGTGTGAGAGTGATTTTACAGTGAAATGAGGAAGACAGTGAAGGGGACATGAATAGCCTATGACTTTATTTTATATATTTATTTATTTATTTATTTTTTTTTTCTGATGAGGCTATAGAACATTGCTATCATTTGCACAGAGTGTAGAGAATTGTTTTGAAATTTTTTGAAACTGTGATGAGAGCTTTCTTCTAAGGTGACTGAAGTCCTTGGATGACCACCATAATTACAGGTAAATGACAGACACACATTTATATTGAGGGATTTAATCTCTTGACCTGTAAGGATCTTGTAAGCTGAATAAACATGCCCAGCGGTACCCAAATAAAGGTATTCTCAGACTGACGGAGATCCACTTGAAACCTTTATGGCCTTCCCTCCCTCCCTCCCCTGCTTCTCCCGCTACTGTAGTTTATCCACTGAGTTTCATACTTGGCTTTCATTCCCCAGACCCCAGTGGCTTGTTTATGTAGTGTGATTTTCCATAATTCTCAGCTAACACTAGTTGTTTGTGGAGGAGAGTACCGTGTTATGTGCTTTTTACTTGGTTACTCCATGCTGAAAGGTTTGTTTTATAGTGATATGCTTCTGTTTTGATTATGCGTTTGTGAAGTACCTGTGCATTTGAAGAGATTTACAATTTGAAAAAGAGAAAATTTGTAATACATAAATAACTTGGAATAATCTGTCTCAGTAATATTGGTACAAATTTCACTCCACATTTCAACATTTGCTTCATTAGAATTCATTCAATCCTGTCACCACAAGAGATATCCGCAAAGATGAGAAACAGCTGAATGAATTTGTCTTGTGTTACACTAAATAAATTCTGAAGTGCATCCTGACCAGCAAATGGATTGGTTGATTGAAGGACATCTCCCAGCTAAGGAAAATTATGTGGTGTTAGTCTGGATAAAGTCACCAAAGGTACCCACTAGCAAGGGTTAATTGATTGATGTATTTATTTACTTTATGTTGCCCTAAAATTACTGTACCATCACTCCATCTTGAAGCCGAGTTATGGCAATAGATTAACACAAGAATGCCGGTCATGAAGAAGTGCTCTGCAATGGAAGTAAGGCCATAGCATAGTCTTTTTCAGCCAATGAGCTGCGTGAAATGAGCTGAAAAAGAGAAACTCTGGGCCAAGTTGAGGTGAAAGAACTATACGACTGTTTTAATGAAAACTAAAATTTTTGGTGTTAGCCTGACTTTGAATCTATCTAACACTAATTTTGGATCTGTGGTGAGTCTTGCATTTTGAATTTGAGTAGCATTTTTTTACTAATTGATTTATATATATGGTAATTGGGCTTTGGATGAATAATTTATACATGGGTAACATTAACTAATTGGTTTTTATATAATTGGGTTTTTGGATTAATAAATTAATACATGGGTTTGGTATTGCTTTTGATGTTTGGTTTATATTTTACATGTCTTACTAATGGATATGTTGGTTTGCTAATAGGTTTAAATTGGCATAGTTGTTAAGTTAGAGAAATGATAGACATTAGCAAGGGATTTAGTTCCTTTGCTTATTAATGGACAGTACGAACCCTTCATTTTGTCCTGTAAGCAAAGAAACCATTTACAACGCTGGGTGGTAACCGTATAACCAAACCATACGTGCTCCCTACGTGTCAGCAAGTGGGTTGGTGAAGGGTTAGTGCCCCTCCCCGTAAACAAATAACTCAAAGTCAAATGGCCACCCCTTACGGGATTATGGCGTCTGGCAGTAGATAGATAGTAATATTTTGGGCATTTCATAATTTGTCCTAGCTTTATCATGGTTCCAAAAGTCTAGCCTCTCCATAATTTTGTCCTATTGTATATCATCATTGCAATATTCTGGCTAATGTTTTCCTTCTTAGGATTATGGACATTATTAAGTTCCACATATTGCCTCACGTATAGCAAGGCAGGGTGATATACAGTAGTTTGTGTGTGTGTGTGTGTGTGTGTGTGTGTGTGTGTGTGTGTTTCTGGTGATGAGAGTTCTGCCTCCGAATGCTTTTATTTCATTATTCCTGTTCTGTTACTGTACTTGGTTTGGGTAATACAGCTAGTGCGTTATTTTTGTCCAGTTGTATTAAATTATTTCAGTATACCAGTCATTATACAGTACTATTATTTATTGTTATAGTCTTCTGGCTATTTCATTATTTTTCTCTTATCCTGTAACATGCTTGAGAGAGAGGAAGAGAGAGAGAGAGAGAATATTGGCCATTTCATTATTTTTCTCCTGTCCTATAGCATGCTTGAAAGAGAGAGAGAGAGAGAGAGAGAGAGAGTATTGGCCATTCTTTTATTTTGTCCTGTCTAAAATCATAATTTGCAAAGATCTGGCCATAATATTGAATTGTCCTAAAATATATCTATCCATTATTCTAGCCATTTCATTTCTGTATTATTATTGGACGTTTATGTGAAGCTACAGTACGTGGTGAATGTTTTTGGCATATCCGATAGAGCCAGGATTCCGGGGGCTTGAACGATGAGTGAATGGAAGCTTGGAACATTGGATTGGGCAAATTTGGGCTGTCTGGACATTGCTACTCCTCACCCTGCCCTAGGGTGGGAAGGGACGTCCTGATGATGATGATGATGATGATGATGATTATTATTATTCTGTATCAAAGTAAT
Source organism: Coenobita brevimanus (assembly GCF_032717465.1). Taxonomy (NCBI): domain Eukaryota; kingdom Metazoa; phylum Arthropoda; class Malacostraca; order Decapoda; family Coenobitidae; genus Coenobita; species Coenobita brevimanus. The sequence goes on along the minus strand of NC_136968.1, from coordinate 1,248,993 downwards.
AATTTTCTGGCGGGTGTTTAATTTTGCCAGATCGTTAACCTCAATTATGAACAAAATGAAGGGTCATTACTGTATGGACATTGTGCTAATTATTGACATTTTGATGCTAATAGAACCCTGTAGGATTGATTTTGAGCTGGGTTTAATTTTACTTGTAGATTTAAGTTTTCCCCTACACACATAAGTTTGAATACTAATGATTTTTACTACTAGACTATTGGCTGTGGTATACTCCTTAAACACACACACACACACACACAGTTCCGTTGTTTCTTGTGGTACATTTTGCTGCTTTATTTTTGGTTTTGTGATGTGACAGCCATGTTTTTTCCCCTCTCATAAGTCATGCGTTTCCAGCAGTGATCATTTTCGGTGCATTTGGTGTGCATGTGAAGGTGTCAGAGTGGTGTGGGTGAGGTAGTGGTGTGTGGTACTAGCCTATATTTTGAACTTAAATATGTCATGTTGTTTTTGTTCTTGTGGCCCCAGGTTCATCTGAAATGTGAACCCAGTGAACTGCAGGCTGAAGTTGCCCTCTTTCAGGCTACCATCCTCCTTTTGGGGGATAGGGTGGGAGCTGAGGGACATTTGTACAACCAGGCAGTGGATATCAATGTGGCCATGTTAATATTCTTTTACATGTTAGGAAAGGTTGACGAAATCTGCGTGAATTTGCCATGTGGTGGCGAGAGGAAGTATTAAGTACAGGTATATTTAACCCACAATAGTACAAACGATCTGTCTGGGGCTAGTACTTTTTTCGGTTCAGGAAGCTCCCTAACGCCTCTTCCTTACCGATATATTTCTGGACACAGCAAGGTAAAACTGTTTTGTACGTTATTGATGTAGAGTATGGTGATATTAGAACAAACGGCAGAAGAAGACAGCAAGGTGTAGTAAGCAGAATAATTCACATAAGAAAAAGTGTTAGGGAGCTTCTTGAACTGATGACAATATAGGCTTGGGTGTCTGTTTGTCGCCACACACCTGTTCCCGGAGCTCAGTCAAGATGGCCGCAGCTGAATCCCCTTGAATCTCTTTGTTAGTTTGAATCCACTCCCCTCTGCCACTCCAATCCTCCTCCCTCATGTAGACAAGGACAGATCTCTCTCTCTCTCTCTCTCTCTCTCTCTCTCTCATCGTGTTTTCATTCTCTTTATTTTTCCTCCACTTCAAGCTCCTCTTCCACTTTTCTCTACCTCCTCCACCCACAACCACCAGGAATAACGCAAGCCATATATGATTGACATCCCCGAAAAAAATGTTTTAAGAAAAAATATATAATTGGCTGTACGATTCACCAAAACCAAAAATAAAGCAAAAATAAAAGAAATTTGTAGAAAATGGGTAAAAAAATTGATGTGATTTATATAGCATTGCATTTCAGGTGCTTCCATAATATAGCAGTTATGTTTTAGCGTTAGTTTAAATCTTCTTCATCAAGCACCATCATTATCATCATTATTGGTGGTGTTATCATTGTCACTGTCATCATCGTTGTTGGTTGTGTCATCATTGCTACCATTATCATTGTCACCATCATCACCGTCATCATCATCATCATCATGATCATCATCATCACTGTCACTATCATCATCATTGTTGGTGTTGTCATTGTTGCTACCATCATCATCATCATCATCATCATCATTAGTGGTGAGGTAAGATCCCAAAGTAGGAACAGTAGAGCACAGAAGCAGGAGAGCTTCCAACAAATTTCCCAGCGAAACTGTGCCATGCTGTATGTCTGTTGTCTCTATTTCAGTCATCAGAGTTCTTGGGTGGATTAAACTAACATTTTTTTTTTCTCCAGAAACTTGAGCCTATGGTAGTGTAGCAGTTAGAACATCCTAATACAGGTGGTGGCCCTGCTGTGTGCATGGGTTAGGTCCACATGAAGAAACTTTCTCAGTCATGTTGAACCACCAGGGGGAGTAGGATGATCATCTACATGTCGTGTTTTCAGTGTAGTAATGTCTTAATACAGTATGTATGTGTCATCTCCAGACAGTTATATTCAGTGTAGGCAAGACTTCTTGTATTTGCAGGGATTGCTGAAAGCTGTGTCAAATCCCTGTAGTTGGAAAATAATATCCTAAACTGAACAAATTCATTTGGAGGGGGAAAGAATAAACTTGAAATGATGTACTTGTGGTAGTAATAGTAGCATAACCCTAGGTTGTAGGTTGTCTGGCTGAGCAGACCCATCAACTGCAGGCAAGCAGTTGCCCCTATGGGACCATCCTGTGTAGTGAACTGATGTTCCCTTGCAGTGGACAGCACCTTGCCACATCAAGGCACAGGGAACAGTGTGGAGGTTTTGTTCCTGGCTGTATGCCACATTTCCATCTCCACTTAGTTAGCAGAGGCACCATAGTAGGTTCCACATCACCCGTTGTACCTGTAAGGAATGGGTTATATGTACTGGACTGTGACAGGCAAGCCTCAGACCCCTACACCTCAGTGGGAAAATATAGGTATAAGTTTTGCTGTTGATGTCTTTACTGGGACAAGGTAGTGTGTGCTGACCTCAGATGTACAGGTACCACTAGACAGCCAGCACAGAACAGAGCAAGGTTGAGGAATGCTCTCAGGTGAGCCCGTCTGACTCACACTACACGGAAAACAGATGTGAAATTGAAAATGATGATGATGCTGTATTGTGGAAGCACCTGGTTATATAGTTAAGTAGTTATGGTAGATAACATAGCACAACATAATTATTTTATCACACTCGTTACCCTGTACTAATCCATCCCATGCCAACCTCCACACATGCCACTCCAATGCCAGCCATCAACCCTAACATGGCACACTAACAAGACAGTGGCAGACATTCCTCACTGAAAGTTGACCATGTGTACCAGCAGGGTTTGTGAAAGGGAAACAGTTTGTAATGATGCACTTACTTTTGGCCCAGTCTTCAAGTTACAAATGAATGCAGAACTGTTGTATTAATTTTGAAGAACTGGAAATGAAAATAATATAATTCACCAGTAATTTAAGTGGAAATTTATGTTTAGTTATATGTTAGCCATTTTTTAAGGCTTGCAGCTTTTGTTCTTGTTTTTGCCAAGAAACACTGGGCATATGAAAGCAGTGCATTGCTACTTTTTTGTTGTTGTTGTATCAGTGAAAGAACAAAGAAATTAGTAATTTATCAGTAACTTCACTCTCATCTTAAAGGTCAGGATTAACTTGCCTAGCCCTGGGTTCCTACACTCCTCATGGGGCAACATAGGATTGGATGATGGATGGATGGATCAGTAACTTACCACTGAATTAAGTATAGATCCAGTGGCTTTGAGTAAGGAATGTCTGATTTTTCCACACCCGAGTGCCCCCACATCCCCTGTCATGCCGCCAAACCCCTAACCCTTAACCCCGAACCCCCCGTTTGTGTTGGCGTGGCGGGTGTGCAGAACCCTGATGAGTGCCCGAGCTGACAACAACCGGTGCTCCCCCGTGCCGGTCAGGAAGGTGTATGAGCGGCAGGAGTCCACCTCACCCAGGATGGCCAGGCGGTCTAACACGACTCTGAGTGCATCAAACCTTAACTATATGCGCCAGTATTCATCGTGAGTAGAGAGAGAGAGAGGGAAAGAAAGGGAATATATAAGTGTGTGTGTGTGTGTGTGTGAGAGTGAACAAGCATGTAAGACAATAGCAGAGAGAGAGAAGGGAATACTGTATATAAGTGTGTGTGTGTGTGTGTGTGTGTGTGTGTGTGTGTGTGTGTTGATATGAGTAATCAAGCATGTATGATAAAGGACCCTCTGTGTTGTGAATGTATGTATGTATTTATGAATTATGGTGCATGTTTATTTGTGTGTGTATACAGTATATGTGTGAGTGTGAGTGTATGTGTGTGTGCATGTTTATTTATAAGTGTACTGTATGTATATAAATGGTATGTATAGGTATAAGTGTGTGTATGCATGTCAGTCAGTCAGTTCCCATTCACCTGCACCCCTGCATGTTAAGTTACGCTAATTTTAAGTTTACACTCACAAACCTCATTCACTCCACAACCAAGCCATCTATTACAGGGTTGCCCAGTGCTGCATCCTGTGAGGGGTGGCTTCAACAAAAGGGTATTCATGGTTTCTAGTTGGCATTTGAACTGTTGATGGGAAAAACAGATTAATTGTAACCATAATTTACAGTTGCATGCTGGTTGTGCTTCCCTCTTTTCAAATTAACACTTGTACTGTAGGTTATATATGATTAAAATTTTTGAATCCACCTAGTGTTCTTTTTAGTTTGTTTATGTTGTTACCAGATGACTTTATTCAGATTAAGAAATGATGGTGGTGATGATGATTATGATGATGATGATTAAGAAAGATCTCTCATAGTGAAGGGGTATATTAAGGCTATATCTATATCCCCCCCCCCCCAGAAAAAGAACATCAAAATGGGTGACATATTGAGAACATCCTATAATCTTAATTTTGGGGGGTTGATCATACTGTACATTGATGCCTGTGAGAAATGTTTATAGAAATGACGTCAGTATTTTCACGTGCATCTTAGATTATTTATATATATATCCCATGCACCCATTGAAGAAAACACACTTCTTTACACGTTATACTTGGTGTATTTTATTTTTATCACCACATAAGGACATTTCTTGTCCTATGTTTGTGGCTTATTTTTCTTGCCATGCTTAATTATTTACATCTGTGACCCACCCATTCCTAGCTACAAATTCTTGCATTTCGTACCATCCATAATTATTTACAACTCAACCCACCCATTCCTAGCTACAGCCACAAACACTTATTCCTCACATTTGGTGTATATTGGAGTCTAGATGTCAAACAGGTGCTTCTTTAATGTGTATGATGAGTGCCGGAACAACACTACCTGTAAGTAAATCCAGTGTAAGTTCTGTACGTGCATCTGACTGATCACTGAGGGATTGTAAGCATGAAGGACACGTGTTTCTTTCGTCATCACAACGTCGTAGTAAATCATGACCAAGTATAAGTGAATATTGCTATTAGCCTGAACAAAATACCTATAGTTAGCCTGTTTTTATCTGAGGAAACTTGACCTCTCTCGCTGCTTGAATGCTAAGTTGTGGAGACATAAAATTTGGTGAGTCGTAACTATGACAGTATTGAATCTCCTTGGTTGCGAGTTAGATTTATTCTCGAGTTTGACTACACTTGATGTACCAGTCTGATCACATTTGGCCATCACGTACTGGAATTGAAAATGAGTTATGGTCTGCCAGATGAAAACAGACTGACTATAGATTACATCCATATCACGACAAGGGTTAATTATGTTTGTGGTGTTAGTGTTGATGGCAGCGTTCACCCTGACAGAGACAACCCCGACTGCACACCGCCCACGTCACCAACCACGTACCGGCGGTCAGCGTCGCGAGATGAAAACGTGTTCAGTCGTCTGACGTCAGCGACAGGATCAACACGCGACACCAGACCTCACACCGGCATTATCACGCCACACGCCCCTAGGGTAGGTGTGAAGAGAAAGAGACTTTTGGTAAGTGAAAAGATGACATAGTAGTAGAAGTCATACTAGTACAGCATTAGTAGTACAGTAGTAGTAGTAGTAGTAGAAGTAGTTCCAATCGCAGGCTCATATGAATGTGAATTGGGTTGACTGCAGGATGAAGCCCCTACAGTCCACTATCCTCCTGTCAGGGGATAGGGAAATATATTGAAGGATGTTTGTGTAACCAAGCATTTGATCCAGCCAGATATATTGGTGCTGCCACATGGATTAGCAGTGTGTGACAGAGTGAGAGCTGTAATGTAAGTTGATGTGTGGCGAAGCGAGGTATGGAAATTAGGGAAGCATACATTGAGTGACAAGCCAAATGGTTTCCTGTAAGCCAAGAAACCATTTACAACGCTGGGTGGTAACCACATAACCAAACCATATGTGCTCCCTACGTGTCAAGTGGGTTGGTGGAGGGTTAGTGCCCCTCCCTGTAAAACAAGTAACTCAGAGTCAAATGGCCACCCCGTACGGGATTATGGCGTCTGGCAATAGATAGATAGCTAGAAAAAAAGTGATTCAGTATAAAACTTGTTGGGTGAAGTATGGAGTTGCACATAACAAGCCTTGTACCCATTTTTAATCTTGCAGAAGTTTAGGGTTTATTGCTCCTTATAGATGTTGCAAGCGTGGCCTATTACATTGATGGATATTAGTGTAGTGGATTTCATGTATGGGGAAGAGCCAGGATTTTTAAGTGCTTTAATAATGAGTGAATGGATATATTGTTCATTTCACTGGCTACCCTGATGATTGTTTTATATTACTTTGTCTTTGTTGTTTTGCAGTCTGCCCAATTCATCAGCAATACTTATAGTGGGATGTACAGTTATGGTGATGGTCATGATAATAGTGTTGATAGTAAAGATGTCAGTGATAGTGACAGCAGTGGGGTATTGATAATATTGATAGTGGCTTGGTGAGATGTAGTGTTATGGTGATGGTAATGATAATAATGTTGATGATAAAAATGTCAGAGATAACAGTTGATATTATGACAGTATTGGTATTAATATTGATGATAATTAACTGAGTGGCCATACTGTTTCCTCCCACCTTCTGCAGTCAAGCCAGCGGTCAGTGTTGGCGTGTACCCATGTTGCTCAGGGTCACTCTAAAGCTGTGCTCTCCGTGTACGCCACTGATGATCTCCTCTTCTCAGCATCCAAAGGTCAGTACCATCGCTGATTATAGTTAGGGTGCTGTGTAGTAGGTGGTTAGCTATTATCAACCCAGGGAGGTACCACAGTGATAGTGAAATGTGGCTACAAGCTTGGTAACTATCCACACAACCATCAGTCTTAGGCAGGAAACTCAACCATAAGTAGAGGCAGAGTCCAAGGTAAGATTTCACATTGGTACTGATCATACCATGTATCTTAGATCCCCTTTTTCCCAACAGCTTCCAGTATGAAGTGATTAGTGTGTTTTTCCACTTTGTGCAGCTTTCAGTCCATGGGAAACATCAGCTGCACCATGACCAACCTCACTATGGGGATTCATTAAGAGGAGACTTGGTATCATTTGATTTTATTTGATTTCATATGGTATTGAGGGCTTATGAATCTCTGTAGCATATATTCCTTATCAGTCAATGTCTGTACATAGCATATTAACCCTTTCAGAGTTGTGATTGTTTTATATTTGAAATCACTAACAGTTTTTGCCATTTTTAAGGGAGACTTATTTTAGTGAAGGGGATATTGGTGTTGTTGCTGTGCCTCACCCTGCCCTAGGGTGGGAAAGGAGGTCCGGATGATGATGGTGATGATGATGATGATGATGATTATTGTCATTATTATTGTTTTATTTTTTCTCTCATAGATCGTACAGTGAAGGTGTGGGACCTGGTGAGGGGTCAGGAGATACAGTCCCTGGGAGGCCATCCGAACAACGTGAACTGTGTACGCTACTTCGAGGCACAGCGCACGTGTTTCTCTGTGTCATCAGCTTTTATTAAGGTGAGAGAGAGAGAGAGAATAACAAAGAGAATCAGAGTTGAGAGAGAGAGATAATAACTAAGGTAATCAAAGAGAGAGAGAGAGAGAGAGAGATAATAACTAAGATAATCAGAGCTGAGGGAGAAAGAGAGATAATAACTGAGGTATGAGGGAGAGAGAGAGAGAGAGAGAGGGGTGGGGGGTTGATGGGGGTACTGTAATAATGATAAGTAGGTAGAGTTGATGGGTTAAGGTATTGCTTTATGAAGAGGATAATTTTGAAGTACAGTATGTAGCTCTTTGCGATCAGATAACCCCTGTGACATAACAAGTGGCCCTCAGGTGGGATTGAATGCATGGCCTTTCAGTTAACAGTATGTACTCTAACTCAGTACACCTCGCCAACTACAGTAAAAGTCCTGTAATCCGATTCGCAGGGGACTGAGGGTCTTTTGGACTATTGTTTTTTTCGGACTATTGTGAGGGCCCTTTGAAAACATTAGAAATATGTACATGATCATTAAACACTTAAAATGATATGGGTTATTGTTTTACCCACCGGAAATGCATAGAAGTGGAGATGAATAGTTGCTGGCAGGTACACCCAAGGCCAAGGGCAAGTCCAAGCCAGATAAATCCATTGATGAAGCCAAGAAAATTTCAAAACAAGCCCAAAAAAATTAGAAAACTTCTCCTTGACAAATTCGAAGTATTGGGATATTCAGATTACCGGTGGTCCGATTGGAGGACTTGTACTGTACATATAGAAGTTCGTATATCATTTAGGTGGATAGATAGGTAACGTAGATGAGTTGGTGGGTGTATTTCGTCAGTCACTGGATGGCCACTGAAGCATCGCCAACTTAATTCAGTCATTTGAAGTTCAGTGCATGTGTTCTTCAGTCGTATGCCTTTCTTAATCCTACAGCCATGGGACGCTTAAAACTGAGTGAATTTCTGTAAGACTACCCAGAATCTAATAAAAAATGACATAATTGTATTGGAGAAGTTGGTGGTAGGTGAGTTAGTTTACCATCCACACTCATTTTAGTGTTGGTTTAAGGTGACTGTGCACTGAGTCACAAGCCAGAGAGTTTATGTAACCCAAGAAATTATTTGCTACTTTGGGTATTGGCTGTGTGATCAGCAGCTGAATGCCCTGTGGTCTTTTGGTTAAGGTACTCCAAGTGGATGTAGTTCATGTGAGTTTAAGTCCATGTAGTGGTTTCGTTTTTTTGCACCCATAATGCCACTCAGGGAAGAGTAACTGATCAGCCTCACATAATATATCTGGACTGAGTATTCCGGCCCAGCTTTGATGCTGTGATGGGGCAGTGAAGGGTTAGGTGATGGATGGTTAATAACTTCATTTGTCCAGGTGTGGGACATCCGAGAAAACCCCGCCAAGTGCACGAAAACCCTATCGTCTGCGGGCATGACCACACCCGGGTCAGCACTGGCCAACACACACAGCCGCACACTACAGATGCCGCCGGGGGAGACGCTCATCACGGACGTGGCCATCTCACCGGCAACCAATATACTCTACTCCGCTGCCGGCAATATTGTTAGGATATGGGATCTGCGCAAGTGAGTACATCGCTGTTGTTGTTTATGGTTACCCTGTGTTGTGGTGCGGGAGAGGACTGCCTTCATACACTGGTACCGTTGGAACCAACTAGCTCTACTGCTTGGCTATACAAACTCCTTAACTTCACCCCTTCCCCTCCTTGAGAGAGAGATGGTGGAGAGCTGAAAAGGTTAACTTTAACCTCCAACCTATTGAATTCACAGCTGCTTGAGCCAGGGGCCATGAGAACAATATGATCATGTTAAAAAACCATCATTATGCTGACCATTTATTCCTTTGTAAAGATGGAATGAGGTATTATTTAATTTTTATTATTACGGCATTACATTTTATTATTATTATCGTCATTTCCCCACCTCTTTTCAATTTCCCGCTCCCCCATCAGACACTGTGCGGTGGGTAAGCTCAGCGGCGGACACCAGGCGGCGGTGATGTGTCTAGCGGTTGATTCCACAAGTCCTGGGATGGATGTCGTCGCCACCGGATCAAAGGACCACTACATTAAGGTATGTACTTCACCCATGTTGGTACGTACTTCACCCGTGTTGGTACGTACTTCACCCATGTTGGTACGTACTTCACCCGTGTTGGTATGTACTTCACCTGTGTTGGTATGTACTTCACCCGTGTTGGTACGTATTTCACCCGTGTTGGTACGTACTTCACCCGTATTGGTACGTACTTCACCCGTGTTGGTACGTATTTCACCCATGTTGGTATGTACTTCACCCGTGTTGGTACATGCTTCATCCGTGTAGGTACGTACTTCACTCGTGTTGGTACGTACTTCACCCGTGTTGGTACGTTCACCCGTGTTGGTACATACTTCACCTGTGTTGGTACATACTTCACCTGTGTTGGTATGTACTTCACCCATGTTGGTACGTACTTCACCCATGTTGGTACGTACTTCACCCATGTTGGTACGTACGTCACCCGTGTTGGTACGTACTTCACCCATGTTGGTACGTACTTCACCCATGTTGGTATGTACTTCACCTGTGTTGGTACGTACTTCACCCATGTTGGTACGTACTTCACCCGTGTTGGTATGTACTTCACCTGTGTTGGTATGTACTTCACCCATGTTGGTACGTACTTCACCCGTGTTGGTACGTATTTCACCCGTGTTGGTACGTACTTCACCCGTATTGGTACGTACTTCACCCATGTTGGTACATATTTCACCCATGTTGGTATGTACTTCACCCGTGTTGGTACATGCTTCATCCGTGTAGGTACGTACTTCACTCGTGTTGGTACGTACTTCACCCGTGTTGGTACGTTCACCCGTGTTGGTACATACTTCACCTGTGTTGGTACATGCTTCACCTGTGTTGGTACATACTTCACCTGTGTTGGTATGTACTTCACCTGTGTTGGTAC